>NW_020526139.1:0-5000 GCF_003368295.1 Carassius auratus
TTTTGCAATTCAGTTGGTTTATAGATATAATGATGCATTTAAGAATCAAATTAGTTCAGTTTTTTTTAGCTCTTGCATTAGCAAAATTAGATGTTTTAATGCTTACATTGCCTTATCACTCTTTCCTTTTTTTAAAGCATAGTTGTTCCCGCTCATCTGTTTGTCCTAAACTAATGCAATCAAAGTGAAGGGCCTCGGAAAAATGGCCAATCGGGGTGGTGGGGAGACAGAAAAATGAAAAGAAGAGTAGAACTGTTAAATTTTAATTGGGTTCTGATCACCTTAAGTTAATAAATAAAAACAAACAACAACTTTAATTTTCACATCCTGAATAGGAAGGGAAAAAAAGCTAATATGACAGAAGCGTATTGATTTGGCTAACAGAGCATTCAGTAATGAAGTGTGGGATTGCATAATTCACCTATTGTTGCAGATGTAAATCTGGGATGTCTACTTTTTTTTAACTGAATGCAATGCAGCTGCTGCTAATGGCATGTTATTCTTGAGGGCTGTGATAGGGTGTGGTATGCTGTGAACATTCTCACATGCTGTCTAGGTTATGATGTCTGTTTTAAAGTTTCATGCGATTGGATTAATTCAGGGTAGTTAACCTCTTGACTAAAGAATCCCTGTTGCTTGTCTCAAGGACTTCAGATCATGGCTGTAAATTTAGGCATGGACGACAGGAAGACATGCTCCTACCAAAGTTAAGAGGCTATCGAATAATCCCTGCCATATTTCTAGCACTTGCACTGAGACTGAACGGAGATGATGAACACGTGATCTCGTGTTTAAACAACCCGAATCTCAACGGCAGTTCGTAAATATTTTACAAGGTGGCTTATTCGTACGAATTCGTACGACCACATTTGTACAAATTTATACGATTTTTGCCAAATCGTATGTATTTTACAATTGCACAATTCGTATGAATTCGTAACCGTCACTGGGGTTAGACCACATCGTATAAAATCGTATGAGTGAGGTCGTACAAATTCGTACGGAATAAGCCACCTCGTAAAATATGTACGAATAGGTCGTGAGATAGCTTTGGTTTAACCAGATGAAGCAGATGTTTAAATCATAGGGTAAAGTAATCCATGAAGGTTTTGTTTGTTTTAGGTCTTTCACGAATGAGATACACTTCCCGTTTGTTCGATGGCATCACCACTAAAGGGCTAAGTGCATCTTTGTTCTACTTGAGCAATTCATTACTGTATGTTAATTTGTTGCTGGCGCCAGGAACTAGCCAAACAGAGCCCACAGCTCTCCATCTGGCCAGGCAATTTCAAACTGAGATGGGTTGTAGTAGGTGCTGCTCACGGAGGTGGGGGTAAAGATGAATAAAAGGGGGCTTTTTAATGGTCTAGTGTGCATTTATTGACTGCAGGGAATTTTCTGAGATTTGACAGCGGCTTAAATTGCCCGCTCCCTCCGAGTTATTCATGAAGTCACAATGTAAAGCAATAATTGCCTGGCAATAGTAGATGCAATTTCTATGAACGCATGTCGGGCCACTTTGCTTACAAAAGGCGTGACTGGCTAAGCCGCTGTGTAATGATGGAGGTGCACAGAGCATCATTTCACCTCAAACGAAAGTGATCACAGAAGAGCGTGTCATCTTTGTGTGGCTTTCCTTGGTTTATACCTTTCATATACATGAAATCACTTTATTAAACAAGTAAGAGATAGAAATGAGTGGACACACAATTATTATTATCAGTTCTGCCTTTATGATGCCTGGTTTTGTGGTCTTCAGGTTTAAAGCTGTCTGAAGGTGTGATTTTTTGGTTACTTGATCAATAGGGCTGTAATACATGACTCCAGCATTTTAGGAGTCATTGATTTGCATTTTTTTTATATGAGAAAAAAAATAAATGAGACACTCTTAACTCAAAATGAGTGGTGACCCATACCAGTCTGCATTCTGTGAGGTGATATTATTACATGACACGGGATGTTTTTATTCACTTTCAAGTAGTTATCTAAGGGAACTTGCTATTAGCTGTACAATTTTGTCTTTAAGAACATAAATAAATAAAAATATTCATCTCCTATGTTGATTTGCATTTAGGCTTATGTGTAAAATTTTATAGGTGATTTTTTTAGGTGTCACTAACATCACAGAATAATAATAACAATAAAAAAAGGCCAAAAATGGTTGTTTTAAAACAAAAACATTTAATATTACTCAGCATAATTGCTGCATAACAATGCTTAAAAATCAGTTTTTTGTGCCACATTTACTCTATACATTCAATAATAAAGAAATGGATGTACTGTATAATTTCAGTACAGTAACAATTTATTTATGCATGTATTAGTTTTTTTATATGCCTTTATTAATGTCAGGCAATCAATTTTGTACCATAAAATTGAATTAGAATTTTGGTATTTGAAATTATGTGATGTTGATTATGTGATGTGAAATTATGTACTATTGATTTTTAAATATGCATTTACTTATTTGTTCTGGATGCTGAAAAATGATTTGACCTGGCACTTTTGCTGTATTGATGTGCTGAGGTTAACAGTTCATTTTAGCATGTCAAGTTTGTGACAGTATTGCAAATTCATGTTTCCTTTGATGTAAGACTGATCATTATTCTTGTTGTGTTTTGTGCACAGTGAGAGCAGGGGACAGCATAAGAGGAACCTCTGCTGCCTCCCCATTAGTCCCCTGGCAATAACATGCTCTGATGATGGTCCTACAAAGCATTTTTCAAAGGCCATCTAATGGCTTCTGCCTGCTGCTGAAATATGTCATTAATGTCTGTGGCAATTATGAGAGTTGTCAGAGCTCCGGCTTTGTGCCGCTCTGTCCACGGATGAAAGGGTTGCGGGAAGAGAGAGAGGAAGGGCTTTTGGGAGGAATAAGAAACAGTAGAAGCGGTGATGGGGAGGTAGTGGGAATTGCTTTACTTGGGTATTAATTGCGCAGAACTTCGTTGCTTCCACAGAGCAATATATATCTTTAAAAAAAAAAAAAAATAAAATAAAATAAAAAAAAAATATATATATATATATATATATATATATATATATATATATATATATATATATATATATATATATATATATATATATATATTTGATATTGTTGTTCTTAATGAAGTTAATATAGAACTTTCCTTAATGCTCTTTTAAAGTTTTAAATCTTGCTTTTAAAGATATGGGTCACCCAATGTGGGTTTATATATAATATATTTAATAAATAATGTGGGTTTATATAATTATTTATAAAACATATATAAATAAATAATATTTGTAATTATTATTTTTTTCATTGTATTTAATTAATATTTAATTAATCATGTTATTTTTTTTTTTACGTCAATTTAGGGATATTATGTATAGGAATTTTAAACAAAAAATTCTGTAAACTAAAAATAGCCAAATAAAGTTGTTTTTAAGTGTTAGTAATGTTTATATAATAGGTTTGATTTAAGTTGTTAACCTCTTGTAATGTTTTTGCTCATTTCTACAGTTGTAAAAGTTGAAATCTCTTTGCTGAATGATATACCCAGCAAATTCCATCAGGGATCATTTTGTACACCCAGACTATTCCAGGAGTGAGGTGCCTTTAGTTGGACAGAGCTTATAGCAGAAGCTTTGTGTGTCCATCCTTCCATGTGTGATCTTTTCAGCTATATTTAGCTCTCACTTTTCCCTGCCCACATAAAATCAGTGTTTTCTGCTGAGTTTGCCTGTCTCACTACACTCTGAACATGTGGAGGGCTTCTCCTGTGCCTCCCTGAGCTGCGGTGAGGACTTGATTGGCTGTCACACTTGTGTTTGCTGAACAGCTCCTGTGACATTGCCTTGATGGAAGACATGATTGACACCTCATCAGATACGACGAGTGCTCTTGTGCTAGTTCGCTCTCTGCTGGCTTGCGGTTAATTGCTGCAGTAAATGCTGCCCTTTAAAAAAACTAAAAAATTCTGGAGAAAAAAGTCCTTTTCTGCCTGAATTTCTTTTTCTGTGCTGCTTTGGAAGGTAGCATGTAAAAATGCACTTAGGTTGGCAGAAATTCAGGATGAAGGTCTAAAACAAGATGTTTAAGGATCCTAATAATATGTTTTTTCTTTAAAAGCTATGGATCGACCAGATGCACACCACAGAGGCTCGAGGCATGAGTGCAGATGCAAATCAATCCCAGAGTGACTTCCTTTTCACACGCTGCAAAAAGCCAACACGTTCCTCCAGGTTGCCCCTAGTGGACTGGCCATGTGATTGCCATAGCTGCGGGTGGCTGGGAGAAATGAAGAGTTGGAATAGTGAGAGAAATTGAGGAAGTCTGACTTCCTGCCAATAGCGTCTACCAGTGCCAGGACTGTAAGATGGCAGGTGGCACAGATTTCTTTCCCTGGGGGATTAGCCAGCAAATAATAAAAAAGGGTAGACCTCCTTTTCTATCCTTTTTTCCCATGCTGCCGTCCCTCCATTTTGCTGTATTGGTTCCACAGATCCAGTATAGTAGGCGTTGAAGAGGAGCAGGCGGAGATCATGACTGTTATTACTGCCTCCTTCGTCTCTTATTAGCCCTGCCTTTCTCCTCGACACATCCTCACCATCAAAAGCCTGTTTGGGTTCTGGGCTGGGAAGGCGAGAACCACGTGTTTTGTATCCTCTGAAATAAAGTGTCTTCTCATCACCCTCATAATTATCTCTGAGCAGTCACATCCTATTGGCTTCTCTGGGCACGAAAAAATGGGGTTTTGTGCGTGCTGTAAAGCTGGCCGACCCGGGCTGCCATCGATGGCAGCGACGCTGAGTTTGAGCAGTGCAACAGAAAATGCCCATTGGACAACCTTCAAATCTCCCATCCACTGCATGTGAGGATTAACAGCAAATCCTGCCTTACAGAAGTGTGCTTACTCTCCCCTCGACATCCTGTCAGAAATATCGCCTTCATCCATAGAAGTCTTTTGGACTTGAGGGGGTGTTGCTTGAGGAAACACTCAAGAAGAAACAGACACTGGGGTTCAATGCAAATA
>NW_020526139.1:7500-87595 GCF_003368295.1 Carassius auratus
GACAAATTTAGCATTTACTGTATGTTGTCTTTTAATGATCATAAATCACATATTCTCAAGTCATTATTACAGGCTGCTCCTTGTGAGAGAGAGGAGCTGTTATTCAGTAATTGTTTAGTTCACCGTGGGTCGGCAGTGTTGATGTCACATGAGAGGGTTGTGGTCTCCCTCTTTGTATTCTGTCAGCACTTTTGTGTGCCTCTCGTCAGAGCTGTCATCCTGAAAGTGCTCCCTCTCAGAAATGTTTTGACAGGCATTTAAATTTTGGTGGAGATAATTGTTCTGTTCTGAAGATGACCCGTTCAAATCATTTATCAGCTTGTGTCCCAATGTTTTGTGTTCACATTGGGCTGTTTTCTCACTTACACTACACAGCAACCAGGCTATTCAAATTATGCAGCCTTTGAGAAGAGGTGTTTTGTTGCTTTTTGAATCGATCAAACGTATGATTTTACCCAAAGGATGATACACTCTTAAAATTACAGTTAGAATAATCTAAAGACCTTTTATCAATATAAAGATCATTCTGTGCAATGGAAAGATTCCATGGGTGTTAAAGGTTCTTTGTGGAACCGTTGATTCCAATAAAGAACATTTATTTGTGAAAGTAAAATGGATGAAAAAAATCCCATGTTGAAGAAGGAAATCGAGTCATATGGGGGGAAATAGTTCTGCCGAAATGTACTCACAATTTGTTTTTGTTTTTGTTTTGGTGAACTATTCCTTTAAGCAATAATCTAGCAACTTTTGTCTCTCTCTTCTAGTCTTTTTAAAGCATTCTCATATTGTGGCAAAGCAAATCCCATTGCATTTTATTATTTCAGGTACAGTCAATGTCACAAAATTTCCCAGTTCTGGCAGAATGACCTTGACTGAGAAGGACATTTCAAACCTGTAATCACTCACCCGGAGTCTGAGCAGGTAACCGTTAAAGAGCGGCCCTCCCTCGTCTGACCTTGAGAGGGCTACGATTGTACCCGACGCCTCTGGGGTGATGACTGCATCTTTACAGTTTTATTATTGTAATTATGAGCTCTAATAGATCAGTCTGACTTCTTGCTTCACTGCCTCCCCGCCTCCCATTTTTCTCTCTTTCTATCTCACAACCCCCATCCCTCCCTGCCGTATGACAGCCGCACTGGCTGCAACATTACGTAATTCTATCCAGGTCGCGACTGGCTTGCGGAGGTTTCGTTTTTTTTTTTTTTTCTCACTGTGTGTGTGCTGCCAAATAAGAAGCATTTGAGACGCCGCTGTTTTGTGTGTCGGGAACTGGAGATGGACCCGTCACGGCTCGTTGGGCTCAGTGCAGCGGGAGAATAATCCGTCTGCCTCTGTGTCACAATAAAAGTCCCCACCCCCCATTTTCTGGCTTTCTCCTTTTGTCTCTTGCTCATTCCATTATCATTTCGTCGTGTGAGTGTGTGGATGTGTAGATTAGGTGAGACTTGCGCTCCTAATGTTGTGCAAGAATAATCTAATGTTGTGCAAGAATAATGCGTCTCTGTATGCTCTGTGTCAGGTCAACGCAAGTGTTTTAATGAACATCATTCATCAGGCTTTGGCAGGCATGTTTTTTTGAGGAAAAAATAAGGTAGTAGCGTGTTCTCAGGAAAATTTGGGTGAGAAAATAAAAATAAACAATACAAAATTAAACCATAAAGGTAACTCTATTAGTAGCTAGGTTTTGATCCATGTATTTGGATGTGAATTTTGGGTTATTGCATACCAAATAGTGACTGGAAACATGAAGATGCAGGTAAAATTTGGAAAATGTTCAAAAACAAAAAAACAAAACAAAAAAAAAACATACTTTTTTGTTTGTTTTTAATGTATTTATTTAGAAAAAAAAATCATGTGTCTTTACTTTAACATGTCATATGTCTGTATTCACCCAGATGATTGGCTCTCAGACATCTGGCTCTGATCACTAGCAAACATTGAGGCTATTATAATATTTTGTCTGCAGACCCTTATGTAATTATTATTTTAATATATATATATTTTTGTATGTATCAATTTATTTTTGTATACTCAAATTTTATATATATATATATATATATATATATATATATATATATATATATATATATATATATATATATATATATATATATATATATATACATATATATAATTTGAGTTTAATAATAGTGTTAATATATTTATTAAATTGTGTTTTTTTATCATCTTTAGTGCTGGTTTACTCTTAATACTGCAAGGTAAATGCTGTCTATGTGCCTTAAATTTAAAAATGCTATAAACATAGAATTTCTGAATATCCATATATTAGTTTACATCCGACTTAAAAAGCCAAGCCCAGAGAAGGAAACTGCCTCCTCATTACAGAAGTCTACCATACGCCACTGGGCTGTAATATCCAGTGTGCTGTGCCGTGACTGGTTGGCAGTGCCCTTCAAACTGAGTCTCTGCCAGGGCTTTTAGCGAGAGCCTCCTGCACTGTGAGGTAAACTACAGCATCCCAGAATTCCCCCACCATCCCACATATTTATTTATGAGGCCTGGCATGGTCTCGCACAAAATCAAAAAGCTGTTACGGGCGGCTCTGGATCCATTTAGATAAGGAATTATTGATATCACAAAGGTGTGGGGAGGAAGACAGACACTGGTTTTGGTTTCCTCTCAGCTTGCCTTCACTCTATCTCTTTAATTCACTCTTCTTTCAGCTCCTGAGCAACTGAAATGTTATTTCATGAGATTTCCAGTTAATAAAGCCAGGCCTCTGCTTTATGCACTCTCAGCTTAGTAGAAAGCCACTGAGATTGTACATGAAAATATATGTATGCACTTAAGTATTTATATATTGTGTATATAACCATGAGCCTTAGGCACTGTTTGTTAACAAATAGAAGTATGTACTGTGTTATTAATAATTAATAACACATCGATAATAATAGCAGGTCTTCAAATTTAAGAAAATGTAAATGATAAAGACACACTCAAGTGTTTTTGATGTTCTTTTCCCAAAATATGGCCTGGATTCATTTAGCAGTGTGTGTTTTTGGGATTTGTTTGCTGGTTTTATCGTCCACTAGTTTAGAAAAGTAATAGCGCAACAAGAAGCACAACTTAAAATGAGTATTCATGCCAGAAAAGGACAAACTTTGTTGAAATCCTTAACACAAACTATCAGTAATTTAAGATTCATTCACTTCATGTGATTATTATCGTAATTCCGAGATGACAACATCTCTTGCTCTTGCTGAATTATGCGTGAATTATGCAACATTATCATGTTCATTATCAACTCGTAATTACAACTTGTTCTGAGAGCTCTGACTTGGACCATGTGACCGCTGTACCACCTGATCACAGCCAGATTCATATAGGCGTTACATCAGAGTCTGAGGATGTGATAGGCCTTAGATAGGCCTTGCATGGTCAGTTTTACTTGAAGATAGTTTTAAAAGATGCTTTCATATGGTTAACCACAGAAAGGCCCTGCCACTCATTATTCAAAGGAGACTCAATTAACCTTTTGTGAGACAGTGGGCTGTACAAGAGAGGTTGGCCACATTTGTTATCTACCTCACCACTGCAGTTCCCTTCTTTAGCAAAGACAGACGTGTCAGTCTGTGGTTTTCCCTAGTTTTCTATCATTGCTATAGAGAAATGCTCTTTAAGCTGTCATTGAAATGAAAACACCTCACCTTCATAAATATCCTCTCGCCCGCACAGGTTCACGTTGAGTCCAGAGATAGGATCTCTGTAAGACCCTTCCACAATATTGTATTTAATGTCACTGTTTGGTCACATCATCACTTTTTTCTGCACCGGAGCATGCAATATAATCTCTAATCGACACGTAGCTTCTTGTCAAATCCCTCCTCAGTTGAGCAATCTGAGCTATGAGATGAAGTTCTTAACCGCTCTTTCAGCCTGGTATAAATAGATCCCATCTCTGCTCATCCCATCTCTTTCCTTCCTCACCTAATATTCTTTTGCAAACGTCCCGAACCATTAGCTCAGCTATGCCCTTGAGGGGGACAGAGTTTTGTTTAAAAGTAATTCTAATTTATTATTTTATTTAATTAAAATGTCACAATTGTATAGTTTTATATTTCAATAAGTGCTGTCAAACGATTAATCGTAATTAATCGCATCCAAAAGAAAAGCTTTTGTTTACATAATATATGTGTGTGTATTGTGCATATATATTATGTATATATAAATACACACACATACAGCATATATTTCGAAAATATTTACATTGTATATTTATATTCACATAATTTATATCATATATAGATATATTTAATATATAAACATAACATATTTTTCTGAAATATATACATGCATGTGTGAGCATTTATATATACATAATAAATATACCCACACATACTATGTAAAAAAAAAAAAAAAAAAAAAAAAAAAAAAACTTTTATTTTGATTTAGATTAATCGCGATTAATCATTTGACAGCACTAATTTAAATGTCACTGTAAATGATATATTATGCTCACCAATGCTATTTTTATTATTATTATTTTTTTTAAATTATAGAGTACAATTTATATATATATATTAATGGTGGACATAGATTTTTTTTTTTTTATCTAGATTAATCTCACTGTAATCTTGGAATTAATCTAGATTAAACTAGATTAAAATGACTCATTTGAATTCTGCCAAAGGCATTCAGAATATGTGTGTTACCCAAATAAAATAATGACTAAAAGTAACGTTAAGTCTTTGAGAATGGGTTTCTCAAGCCAGGTGGTGCATTAGACCAGGGATTCATCTCCTGTTTCTAAAATGCATCACAAACTGCTTGAGAAAGCTGTAAACGAATTCCACATTGTAAAAAGGTGCAAACAACCTTACGCTTGTTTCACACATACTCCGTCTGCAGTGCATATGCCTTGCGTATTTTTTTAGGCACCCATGTTAATGGATTCCAGCGTTCACGTGGTTGCGGTCCGTCAGTGCATTCCAGGTTTGTTGCGTCTGCAGCAGTGCAGCGATCGTTCACGTATCGAGAAAGCAGACTGCAAAGGCATCCTGTGTGAAAGCACAATGAGTATGAGTCCGTACTGCTTCTGCACCACATACGAAACGCACACAGACTGCATACACACTGCAGACGGAGTATGTGTGAAACTATGTCGAGAGCGCATTATTGTAGCACGAAAGTACATTAATATAATGCGCGAGCACGAATCTCTCTGCTCGAGCGCGGAATATAATGTGCCCGAGTGCAAATCTCTCTCCTCGAGTGCGGAATATAATGTGCGGAGTGCGAATCTACACTTAAAACATGTTCAGCGCAATCGCTAATTTCTCCTCTTCGCTTAAAGTAAGCGTGTATGACCACGTTTTAAGTGCAGGCATATTCTCTGAGCGAGCCCAGAGAAAATTCTTACAAGTGCAAAGTGTATCTGAGAGCGCGCGCTCAGTTCCTGCGTGTGAGCAGAGTGATTCACGCTCATGCATTATATTAATATACTTTCACACTACAATAATGCGCTCTCGACATTTGACAGGGAAATAACGTCATACGTCCACACTAAAATATCAAGGTGAAAGTCATCATAGCTCGCATAGTATAGACCCAGCTCCCAACCCAACTTTGAGAATAGATTAACCGCAAATTTTTTTTTTAATCTCCCGATAAGAGTCTCACATTAACGCAGCACGTTAACGCCGATAACAGCCAATATATATATATATATATATATATATATATATATATATATATATATATATATATATATATACATACATACATACATACATACATACATACATACATACATACATATATATATATATATATATATATATATATATATATATATTATATATATATATATATATATATTATATATATATATATATATATATATATATATATATATATTATATATATATATATATATATATATATATATATATATATATATATATATATATATATATATATATGTATATATATATAATTCTGCACATTAAACAAGAGCCCTCAAATATGATGATGGTCCCTCAGAAGGGAATTGTTCTCTTCTTCTTGTTCACTAGAGTCCACCATGCACCTGTAGCTTTCAATGTGAGCAGACCTGTGGCCTGTAGGTCTGCACTTGTCCCTTAGAAAGAAGACTGGGCTCATGGAGCAGTGATCCATTACAGGAGACCATTAAACAACAGATGGCAGGCGAGTCCCAGCCTATGAGTGTGTGCGCTCGATTGGGCGAAGGAATCAGTCCTGTGGAAAGGGGGTGGATCCCAGGGAAAGCGCCACCGCTGCTGCTTCATTCTCAATGACACAATGGCCAGCCGAGCATGTAAATGTGCATCATTTCCTCTAATGATGTGCTGGATGTGTGGCATCATAGGGGGCGTGTTTCAGCAGCCCACCGCTCCCATCCTGCAAGCACAGACGAAGGGGCTGCAGGAGAAAGGCGAACCGAAACACTCGCTGGGACAGCAGCTGTGATTAATCACCCTGCTCCAATATTCATTCTTTCTTTCTTGCTTGCTTTCTTATGTTAGTTTACACTTTTATTTGTTCATTCATTCTTGTATTTTGTTCATTCGTTTTAGTTGTGTTATTTTGTTTCTTTGTTTATTCTTGCGATTGCTTGTTCTTTCTTTAATTTGTCCATTCGTTCGTTTTTCATAATTTCTTTCTCTTTTCTGTTAGCGCATTCTTTATTTGGTTGTTCTTTGTTCTTTCGTATCATTACAAGAAAATAAAAGTTTGCTTTCAAATAATCCGAAAGGTTTTTTTTTTTGCTTTGCATTATTGTAAATCCAAATTTTGTTTTTTGTTTTCGTGGAGGGTTGAGTCACGATTTGATCCATGCTGTCCCAGTGCTTCCTGTATCCATGTGCTGTTCTCTACAATCACAGTCATTCCATGCCAAACCCATTACACCAACACCAACAATTTGGCCTAAGACCAAGCTTTTTTTTTTTTTTAATTAATTTTATGTATGCATTTATTTATGCTCCTGTGTGTGTGTGTTTCCTTCTTTTTCCCAGTTGTACAATTACTTTTGATGCTGCTTGAATTGGAGAAATGATAGACTTCACTTTTTTGGTAACAGCTATGGCAAGTAATCCATTATTATACTGATTCTAACAGCCAATGTAGTACATGTGCCTTTTCATCATAAAGTGAATAGCCAAGTTTACTTGGAGGCTGCAAGTTTTTTTTTTTAAGTAATAAAAAATGAGAAATGAAACGGAACTGTAGCATTTGCGTTGGCATATGTGGTCCTACAGTGTGAATCTGGAGTGTGCTGTAGAAATGACTCGACAATCTGTCCACTCGGCCCTGAAGAGAAGACTCTACTGTACTGCTCTTTGGTGCACTACACTGTGGTGCATCTCGAGACAGTTCCTTACTCTCTGTAAAAAACACCCAAACAACTTTTCCAGACTTTCAACATAAACATTTTTGCAGTTTGTTAATGAGGATAAATTCATAAATAGGATACATTTAGTGTTTTAAATGTGAAGTAGCAGAAGTGACTTATGTTTGTTTGGCCTTTTTTGTACTCATCACTAAGGAGCTTTATATTGAAAGGTTTAAAGGAATTGCTCAACCAAGAAATTTTATTTGTTGAAAAATGCGCTCAAACTCATTTACATCATGGATGGCATGGAGGGTGTTTCTTCATCGGAACAGATCTAGAGAAATTTAGCATTGCATCTCTTGCTCACCTATGGATCCTCTGCAGTGAATGGGTGCCGTCAGACAGAATGAAAGTTCAAACATCTGATTAAAAAGAAAAATCCACAAGTAATCCACTCAACTCCAGTCTATCAATTAACATTCTATGAAAAAAAAAAAAACCTGTGTTTGTAATCCATCAAGACATTTAAATTTAAAATCATTGTAAATAGCTAAATGGGAGTCCTCTAGCCATAATATTGCTTTTTCCAGTGATAGTCATTTAATCTGAATCAGGAGATTAAATATGCACAGATCAAGCAAGTGAAAACAGCTCAGAACAATTCTAACCTAATGAATTGGTGGATTTTGGTGTGAGAGGACAATAGGGGGTGGACTTTTTCAATGGTGAATGCATTATTAAGGATTATGTACTCACATTTTGACCAGAAGTGGTTTAAAGTTAAAATGCCTTGATTTGTTTCTTTTCTTTGGGCTTCAGAAGACATTAATTGATGGACTGTCGTGTGGATTACTGGAGTATTGTAATATATTTTCGGCTGTTTGAAATAATTCTAATGACATCCATTCACTGCTGGAGATCCAAATGATAAAATTCTGTTAAGATGAAGAAAGAAACTACTTCTTGGATGGTCTGATGGTGAGTACATGTTCAGCAAATTTTCTTGTTTGTGTAAACTATTCCTTTAATAATATAACCACCTTGCTTACATTAAATACTAGAATTTCACAACACAAAACTGTCTTTGGCTGACATTTAGAAAAATGAAATTTAAAAATGACATCAATCATGGAAAAGGAAAGAGTGAAAAAGAAAGCAAAAGCCATCTCTTGTTGCTTTTGATAGGGCACTACGAAGATTGGAATAGCTTTTTTGTTTTGTTCTTTAAAAAAGATGATAAAATGAATAAAGCAGTGGTACGTCAGTTCAAAAGCTGATAAATACCCTCTGGGTTTCTCCTCTAGCATGATAAGAGATTAAAATATTACCATAAACACTGCATTATCTCACTCACCAGAGTTTCTCTCCCCTACGCCCCACAGCAGAATGTTATCTCTCCATCTCCTCAGCGTGAATATCTGCTCCATTAGCATGCCATTCATCCACCCAACACACTGGCTCTGCTCTGAAAAGGACCATAACACTGCTAAAAGTGATTGCATATCTTTTTCATGTGTGATGCCAAACATTGTTCCCCATTACAGTTTCTTTTGCATTAGCTTCAAAGGCTGTACTGGTGCCCTCAGTCATGTCAAGTGTGATCACGTCATCTTTTATTATAAATGCATTTCATGAGAACGCCACAGTTGATTTTACAACAGATAAAATAATGCAGGATAATAAATTACAGGTCTCTTTAATATAATAGAATAGAACAGTGGTTCCCAACCTTTTTCAACTCGCGGCCCACACAACCAAACACATATGTTCGTGCGGCCCACTTCAAAAAAATTAACTGACCCCGCTATTGTTGGGTTAATAACTTAGTACTCAGAAGCTAGATTTTAAACTATATTTATTTAATAAACTAGGGCTGTGCGATATGGACAAAAAAAATAAAAAATCTATCGCGATTTTTTTTATCAATTTTGCAATTGTGCTTTTACAGTCATAAATGCATTCAGGATTAATTTGAAACATATTTCCAAAAGAAAACCAATCAGAGCTTTATCAAAAAGTTGTAACATCTCTAGAACAGACATAAGTCAAAATTATCACTATAGTGAAGATGTAAAAAAATGTATAGACTTGTGGCAAAAAAAAAAAAAAAAATCCTGTATACAGGGATTTTTTTTTTCTTTTTTGCCATGCATTGTTCATAGAGCTCATTAATTGTAGCGGTGCCTCAGGTGTTTGCAGTGTGTATACAGTATGTGTATGCGCTCAGCAGTGAGAGCGCATAAATATAACGCGAAAGCACATTAAAATAATGCACGAGTGCGAATCTCTCTGTTCGCAGCAGATTTCCTTTGCTCTGTCACAAAACCGGTCGTGCTTGCTCAGATACACGCTGCTTTGCGAGGAGAGAGTGTGCACACTTAAAACGTGTCTCCTCTCACTTAAACTGCATCCTGTTCACTAACAAATTCACTCTATGCTCATGTTTTAGACATGAATTATTTTCGCACGTTTTTATTTCTAGCCTTTTAACCGCAGTGAGAACGATCTGATCCGTCAACATTGGCTCAGAAAAAAGGCGCATCACAGACAGTGTGTGAACCTGGAGTTAGGCATATGCGCACGCTCAAATCGTGATTTTAGGACGTTTTCTTTTAATCGCACAGCCCTAGAATGGACTGGAAATGAACAGAAAATAATTGGCGGCCCACCTGCAATACCACCGCGGCCCACTAGGGGGCCGCGGACCACAGGTTGAAAACCACTGGAATAGAATATATATATATATATATATATATATATATATATATATATATATATATATATATATATATATATATATATATAATAAAATATAATGTGTGATTGCAGAGAATTCACATTTGTGAAGATTTGGAACCTTAACTAGCTAAAAATTTCCAAACCATACATAAAGCAGAACTTTACAAAACCTTAAAATATTTACCTACATACATTGCTTTATGTATGTATGTATGTATTTATTTTAATAATAAGATAGTAGTAGATTGATTCTAATATTGCTTTTAATTAGTAAAATGTTTTTTTTCTTTTTTTGATTAATAGATTATTTCTAATGCCAATTATCCACCTATTTTTTTTTAGGATAGTCTTTCAGTAAATATTTAGGATTTAATTATACTTGTGAATTGGTGAACTCTTTTGATATGATTATCATTGACCCCTAAATTGCATTTTGTTAAGTGCCTTCCATTCATATTTGTGTTAGACCTTTGGATATAGGTTACAGAATAAATATCTAGTGCCCAAGTTTTCACTACTGTATCAGCTAATGACATGATTTTGAAGAAATAGTTCACCCAAAACTGAAAATCATGTACTCATTCCCCATTTAGTTTAAAACCCCTATGAAGTCTTTCTTCCAAATATTTACTTACATTTTTGTCTTTTTTCTTACGCAAAGATAATAACTACTATGGTATTACTGTAATTTGATTCTTTTCTGGTGACTTTTTTTCTGCATGATAACACTTTCTATGAAGCCCGTATTTATAATACATTATAAGAGTATTCTTAAATCATTCTGAATGCATAATGCATTATAAAAATAAAAAAAATAAAAAAAAAACATAGGTTATATCAATTCATGAATAATCATAACAACAATTATAATACATCATAATACTTACGTATTTGTGGTTATAAGTTTAAGAGTATGATTATTTATAACACACAATTAACACCTATTAAATCTACTTCATGTACAGTATAATGGACTGTATCATATCTTCACATTGTTTATTTAAGATCTGTACGGTATCTTACTACAGCTTGTAAGTGGTTAGATGTTGAGTGTTATTTTAGTGTGGAGCTTATGTTAATTGATGTGAGCTTAATTCCCCAACTGAAAAAAATGCAGTGTTTTATATGGTTAAATTTTATTTTGATGCTCCCCTAATTAATCAACTATAAGCAACTTTGCAACTATATGCCAACTACTTCTCATTAGAGTGTCAAATATTATTAAGTGTTATGAATATTCATGAGACGATACAACATATTCAAAGTTTTTTTTTTTTTTTTTATAATGCAGTATAATGCCTTAAGAATACCCTTATAATGTATTATAAATACGCCTTCATAGAAAGTGTTACCCTTTTTTTTAAAGGAAATCTTCAGTCCTCATTCATTGTAAGTGTATCTTTGAAATGTTTCCATTTGTGTTCCACTGTAGCAAGTTGAACAGGTTAGAACAACATATTGGCGATTCATTTTTCACAGAATGTATGTTTTTGGGTTAAGTGTTCCTAATTAACACATTTATGGTCATATGGTATTTTCGGGTTCTTACCTACCCGTCCATCAACAGGAGCGGTGTACTTAACGGCGAGATTGGTGATTATATGATTGAGACTGCTCATACAGTACATAATGTAACATTTACAAAAGCTGCTTGATTCAAATAAACACACCAAAAACACCAAATGTATAGCAAGTGACAAGGGAAAAAAAAGTCAGTTATGTGAGATACTCGTCAGTGTGAGGGAATGTGGCTCCAAGAGAAGTTGATTTATTTAGTGCTGTAAAAAGATATTTAATCTCTTTGTTTGACGCTCTGCCTCTGATTATAAGCGCCCCAGCTGTGCCTACTTCCCCATTCATGCAGCAGAGTCTTGTGGCTTGTTTTACAGCTTCTTTCAATGTAATTAACATCAGAAAACAGTCACAACACTCTATGACTCGGCTGTCAGTCCCAAGCTTTCTGTGTTTAGGTCAAAGGCATCTTCACATTTCCTTGCAAAAGGGCTCTGCCTTCTCAAATACCCTACATTTTGATTCTAGGCTTGTAATGCTGATCCATTTCTCAAGGAAGGCTGAATTTAATGGCCCAATGTTCAGATCTGAAGTAGGCTGAAAAGAGGTTATGCACTTAACAGCACAAGTAATGACTAATTATGACACTTTTCATGCATGCTGGTTTGGCAACTTTCAATAGCTGCATGCTGACATGCAATTTCTTAGTTTTTCACATTTGAATCCAGAGTGTTCCAGTGCGTCCATGAAATACTTTAGCACTCACTAGGTGATATGTGCAAAGCACTTTTAAGACGTTAACAACCCTTTGTCATAATTGCAGGTTAAATCTTACTGATTCCACTAGTGAGCCTAAAATGAGCATAAAATGGGATCATGATATATCATTGACAGACAAAATCAGTCTGGTAGTTAACTGCATACAACGTTTCTTCCATAGAATGCAAAAAATTATGAAGTGTAGAATAGTATAGAAAAAGATATTAAAAAAAGATGATTTGTTGTGTGACTACCGCTATGATTCCCAGTGATATGAAGGCCGATTTGAAACCCCTGTCCTTTTGTTAATCATTGAACTTCCTTGTGCATTTCAAATGTTGCTAGTTTCTATGGTAGGCGTTTCAGTGTTTGGATCTTAAAGGGGAAAAATGATTACAAGAAGTTTTAATTATACCTCAGAGACAGCGGGGAAATGTGAGCTTACCACAGCCATTATAGTGTCAGGAGATGGCAGCAGTATGGCGCTCATCATCACAAAAAGTATGTTGCTTGTGATTATACATATGCAATTGTGTAAGAAACCTTCTTATTATTCCTGCCAAATGTCTTCAAAATGACTGCGTACAACATGAAAGCAGGCAGATGAGAAACATCCTCCAGAACACAGCTGAATGCAAAGCTCTTTGAATTGTAAATGAGGTCGCTGTACCATGTGGCTCCATACTGTGCAATACAAAGGTTATTGGCGGTGACCACCTGCTGTTATATATTGGAAGGAACACTGATGTGGCTATTAGCTTGTCACGTCTGGACTTTTAATGTAGCCTTGGCTACTTTCAAAAGAAATGAAAGGTGCCAAAACTAATAATACTTGTCTGTCTTGCCTGAATTTGAATGTTTAGAAATTTTGAAAAACTCTCAATTCAATAAATAATAAAGAGCAATTATCTTCATAGATGTTGAGTGTGTTTTTTTACAGTTGTGTTCAGGGATGTTGAAAAGAAATAGATGTGGTTCTGAGAGTAAGTAGTAACTGCTGTACTTTCTTTCATATTTATGCTTTTATTGTAATGTTGGTGTCAACAGTCTCTTAATCTGATCTACTCTGTGAAGAGTTGTGACTTTCTTCATTTCAACACAGACATTTCTGAAAATAATGATAACTTGCAGTTCACCTGAGTCAGATGTCGATTCAGTAACCATTCTGATGGGTGCATTTGAATGAATTCAAGATGGTAATTCATTTTTATGAACTATTGATTAAAAGAGCTGCTTTTGTTTTTGAATTGGATTACACTGGTCACAATGTCTATTTTTGGTTCCTTAACAAGAACAGGTTCATAAGAGTCAATTATGTGAATCGAATTGCACTCGTCACATTGTATGGTTTTGATTCCTTAACAACAATTGGTTTATAATAGTAATTTGTTCACAAATTAAATTACACTAGTCACCTTATGCTTTTGATTCCTTAACAAGAACAGATTCATAAGAGTCATTTTGTTTGTGAATCAGACTACACTGTTCACATTGTGTGTTTTTGATTGTTTAGCCAGAACTGTCAGAGTCATTTGATTGTGAATTTAATTACACTGGTCGTTTTGTATGTTTTTGTTTCAGTAAAAAGAACTAAATGTTTTATTGTGTTTGAAAGCTCTTAATGAAAAATTGGTAATTCCCAAATATGAAAATCTGTTTTTATTTGTAACACTAATGCTGCTGCTCAGAAATTGCAGACGTGACGCCTGTATCATGTCTTCATTTAATTCCAGTTCTCTACCTAATAAGTTACAGTAACTTACCTTTACAGTAGTTTACTTACTACATTCAATAAAAATGAGTAAAAAGCCCCAAAAATATTGGCTCCTGCAAATTGGTTCCTAGTACTGTTCCTACACAGTAACAAAAAAAAAAAAAAAAAAAAAAAAATGAACAGCGACCCCATCAGTGTTCCACCTCCACACCAAATCAAATTAGCCAGATGCCCCAAGGCTAGAGATCTGAGTTAATTTGCTTTTTAAACCTCCCAGATGAAACATTTGGCTCTTAAATGCTCCTTGTAAAAATGTCAGCATTCATCACAGCAGGCCCTCAGGCTGCAGAAACGCACAGCCCTCACAATTGTTTTTTTGAAAACGGCATCTGATTCTTCTGCCCATATGGACCTTCCAAAATCTTGACATCCTTGTTCTTTAGGATGTGCTTGAGTGTTATAATTGCTTGCATCATGGAATTACCCCGGTCTGAAACCTTTTCAAGTCATCATGCTTACTCCAAGTTGTTCTTTGCAGGAAGCTAGAGATGTAATGGCTGCAACTATTCTGGACTGTCGGTGCTGCAGCAGTAGGGTAATGTATGTCATGGCATATGCGGCTGGTGATTGGAAGCCTTTGGGATCGTCGCTTTTCCCAATGCGTGTGCATGAGTGAGCTCCCCGAGGGCCTGCTGTGTCGTTTCCGAGCCGGTGTGTGAATGAGAGGCCTGTCAGAGTTTCAGCCCACAGTCGAGAGATTCACAAGCTTGCAAACTGCCAGAAAAATTAGGAACATCTTCCTCCGGGAGTTTCCACAGTCTATAGAGAGTTTGGCAAATTAGCTGTTGCAATCACTCATAATATGTTATGTTTTATTCACAGCGCCTCATGTAGAAATTGAAACGAGTACCTCAGAGAAGAATGTGTGAAATGATAAAGAAGTCTTTTGTGGAGTCACTCTGGCGAGACCTTGATTTCAAGATGGTCTTTTATGATGAGCAATTATTGTGCAATTATTACAATGGGATTTGTGAGAGCCAGGCACAATGGCGGTTAACGCTAGACCAGGTGTAATCAATTCTCTCCTGTCTCTATGCTTTTCTCTTTTCAATTTTTGCTCTAGAGGCTTCAACTGCATGCAGTTCAGTGGCCCCTCTTAAGGAAGCCTCTTAGAAGAAGCACTTGAAGATGCTCTTCACCCGTCCCTGTAACCTGAGAGAGAGCGAGAGCGAGATAAAGGAAGTAAGGGCTGTGATGGTGACAGTGCAAGAAGATCCTGTTGATGCATTGCCCAGGAGATTGTATGTTGTGGCCTTCAAAGCACTCGATTGAGATTACATTCAGTATTTCATGGTCTCAATTGGTGGTCAATATATTAACAGCTCATTAGTAATTGTAGTTAATAGTGGGTGTTCGTTTATAAAGTGTACTGTAGTTCTAGCATACTGTATGCTTGTATAGCAATGAAAAGTTCATTTGTATAGTGACAATACCTCAAAATTAAGCATTTTGCATATAACAACTGTGTACTGTGTACAAATGTTTGCAAGCCAATAGAATGTAGAATAGTAATTTGCTTAATTTACTGTTAAACATATCTATGTGATTATTTGCCTTTTACATTTTTTTTTCTATATGTCCATTTCAAATATATTGTTCTTTTAAATTTAAAATCTATTAAAATACAAAAGAGAAACGAAGAAAAATAGGATTACAAATTTGACACTTTTTGCTGTATATTTAAGCATTTTTGGTGAGCATATAGAGACTTCCAAAAACATAAATCTAACAAATGTACCAGCCTCAGACTTTTGAACAGTAGTTCATGTGTAAACATTACATATGAATACATATCGGTTTATGTCTGGTTATGATGTTGTTGGTTTTAAAAATACCAAATATTGGCCTATTAAACAATTTATCCCAATGCCTGTTCATTTTAAAATGGCAAATTGTATCTAAAAAATCTGCCAGTTTATATAATAATCCAACAAATATATTGGTTTACCACAAGTAATTTACCTAGACCTAGGAAATATCATTAGTTAAAGTATCATAAACTTACAATAAAGAAAATTTCAACTGCATTTGTCAATGTAGGTTAATGTTAATTTCTAAATGTTCTTTCCCTTGTTCACCATTTTATTCATTCATTTATACATTAATGCAATTGAAAATGTTATTAATAGATTCAGATGTATGGAAAAAAAATTATTAACCTAGATATTAAAATTCTGTATTCTGTAAACATTGTTCATTGTTAGTTTCATGTGTTTAAAACTTTTAAACACATGAAGCTAATTTTAAGAAATTGATAGAAATTTTTTTTTTTTTTTGCAATTTATAACAACCACTTATAAGCTGCACAATTATATGCAACCCATTCCCATGTGTCCATTGCTTCTGTGCTCTTGCTCTTACTTGGACCTAATGGAAGTGATTTATAAAGTTTTGTAGGTGGACTGCCAAGCGACTGTCTGTCTGACGTGCTGCCAAGTTTGTTGAGCGCATGTGTTTGTGAGAAACACTGTGAGGCTCACTCCTGTAAAATGCTCTGGTATTGTCCGTGACCCCCACAGTTTCTCTGGCTTGAAGAGTTGGGATGCTGACCCTGAAGATCTCAGGAAAAAGGCTGAATCTTAAGGTTTGCCTGCCTGGGAACATTTCCAGCTGCCCTGTCTCCAAATTAGCTCAGCATGGGAGGCAGCTCCTTTATATTTTTTGCTTCATCTATTTGAGAATTTAAATGGTTTGTTACTCTTTATTTGTGGATTATAGCGGCGGGAAGGGGGAGAAGAGAAGGGGGACAAACGCAAGATGTTGCCTTGTGCTGCTTTAGAGTACATCTCCCTCAGAGAGCACAATTCAGTCCTGGGTCGAGCTGACTTTCATCTGGAGTGCATCTTGATCACATCTGTTAGTTTAAAGATAAAGTTAATAGGTTAGTTCTGGACTGGTTAACACTTAAATGCAATTTACTTTTATTTTATCTTTTATCTGAAAAAAGAGAAATTAATCCATTACTCCATAGTCTTCAGTGTTGCATAAACCTTTAGAAATCATTCTGAAATGACGATTTTGTGCTCAAGAAACATTTGCTATACATTTTTGTGGAAACCATAATACATTATATTCAAAATTCTCTGATAAACGAGCAGCAATTATTTAAGAAACATTACATTTTACTTTTTAAATATCTTCACAGTCAGTTGATCAATTGAATGTGTCCCAAGGTGTTTGGTTCCATCGTTTTCATTTCTAAGTAATCTCAAAGGTCAGAAAAATAATTTAGTTTTCATTTAAGGAATGTTCAACTGTTGGCATTTTGTATTGGTGAACATGATTTTGTATTTGTGTAATTAAGATAAGATCGCCATTCTCACTAGGATGAATAATTACGGTCCGCAAAGAAAGGATTTCTCTAAAAGAATAATGGGAAAACTCATTTATAAAAATATTAATTGGCTTTCCTGCTAAAGAAAACTATTGTATTTATCAGCAGTAAATACTGTGAGACACACATTTATGTTTTTTTTTTTTTTTTTTCGCAGGAAAGCAAGGCTTCTCTTTATTTGATTCAGTGCAGTCTGCCAGTGTGTGTCTGAACGTGGATTTGTTGAGTTATCTTTGAGATATCGAAGGTATTTAGTTTTGTAACACGCACACGCTTTTGAAAACCCCTTATATATATAAGGAAAGTATTCATGCAGAAATCTGCTTAATTCCAAATGTTTCACAAACTCACATTTATATACGATTTATCTTTTTGGTTATGCTATTAGTTTCAGTGGGGAAGGTGGGTAGTTTATCTAAAATCTAAAGCTAAAATTTAATTTAAAGCAAATACACAAGCTTACACAGACTAAAACCACTTAGCAACTGTATAACAACCTAAATTACTAGTAATATAATATAATCAATATAATAATGATTTATACATTATTTTTATTATATGATTTTATTATTGTATTATAGTATATAGTTATTTTATTTTATATTTGATTTTAAATTCATTTTGTTTGTATCATTGAATCATTATTTTCTTGTTTATCCCTTAAAAACTGCTGTGAACAAAATGTATTGTAAAAACATTATATAAATACTGTAAATTTGACCTTTATTTTATTTTATATTTTATTTTATTATTTTATTCAGCTCTTCACATCTAAATTTGTTAACAGGTGAATGAATGTCACAACCTCATTGGTCAGTCAATAGGCAGGTTTTAGTTGTTTTGAGGGCCGCTCACACCGCTATCTCTCTCCTCTGTTTGTGAATCCCCTCTGCGGCAGTCTCAGCTGACTGTGATTACAGTGAGGCACAATAATGGCTCTGGCTGCTCAGCGGGAGGTCAGAGGTCACACTGTGCTATCAGGCCATCGCAGGCACTGGCTGATCTGTGCTCCCAGTCATCTGTGGCTTTAGATAAGCTTGCACGAAAAAAAGAGACAAAACTCTGATTATCTGATCATTTCAGAAAGGACAAACTGGGTCAAATACGTGAACGCTCCGGCAAAAACAAGGCAAAATGGTACGAAAATACAAATGCTAGACCTTTGCTTTCGTGCTGTGCAGGACATATTGCAATGCAACTCCAGAGGGAATTAGTGCACTATTGAGGTTTGATACAGCGACTTCTGTAGTGAATGCTGTTGTAGTACTGTGGGCTGAGCATATTGCATATGACAAGAGACAGGCTAGTCTAATGACTACAGCTCTCTAGGGATTCCTTCTTGACCTCTGCTGTAGCTAATTGCTTCCATTATTCTTGTCCCACTGTGTAAAGAATGGAGATTGGAGTGGGAGGAGCCTAGCATAGCTTCCTCCCCTACAGGCTTTGAATGACAGATGCAAAAGAAGTGACTCAGCTGGGGGTCGGTGTGTGATGCAAAATCTTGCTTGACTCATCATAGAATGATGGTTAAACTGTCATTTTATAAAGCAAAACACTATATACAGTGTATAATCTCAATATTACTTGAATATAGAGGTAAAAATCAGCCATTTTTGTGTCAAAATGTACATGCACATTAAAAAAATTATCTGCATGGCTATGGTGTAATGAGAGCTTTCCTAGAGATATGGTTGCATAACTCATACAGAGTGGCAAGTGCTAGACATATGTTGTAGAGGCACCTCGGGAGTGCAGGGAGGTCCCTCTGAGCAACTAGTCATGGTCAAGTTCACATTAGCCTAATCAGAGAGGTTATCTGTGTACAAAAGGTTTGGATGGGCAACACTATTATGTTGCTATAAAACCTTTTTGATGGGGGTGATTTGTTTTGCTATACATGAAGGCCAGATATCTGGCATAGCATCCTTAGACTGAACAGTGACTGCTTATGCTTGTTGGAAAGTTTTATAAATGGGCTACTAATTAAGTATTTATTTGAATAACGGAATAAGGTGTATATAAGGGGCGCTCTCAGTTTCAGATACTGACCACCTCAGTCTGGTCACTTTGCTTTGTTTACCGAGGTTTGCCTGTGAAATGATTGTTGCTTGTTACTGTTGGACAGACAGGATCCTCTGATCACAAAGTCTACACACATTTCCACACATTTTTTTTTTCTTTCTCTGTTGTCTGTACAATTTTGGACTGACCTGCTGTGCGACTGTTTGAATTAGCCAGTCTATTATTGTGGTAGAAGCTATTTCAGATAAACCTGCAAGTATATATAAACGGTAACAACAAAACAAACCATCTTTTTATATTTTACATGATGGTCAGTCCTGGACTTCATCCCAGTAGTAGACATGATAACTTAATAGAACGTGTTTTGGGTTGGGAAGTGTGATGACAAACTTTACCAATGCCTAGTCTGAAAAAGCTTGAAGGCTTTATTCCGGTAAAATCATAAAAAGTCAGATTGATCAATTAAAACTCAAGACAGACCATATACCATATCAAACATATTAGGCTATCTCAGATGCTATCATTAGACTTCATACTGATGTAGCTAGGTGTTGCTGTTCTTTTTTTTAGCATAATTAAATGTTGCGAGCATGTTTTAATATGTTTCTCGCAATGTTTGGTTTAGCTTGAATACACTTTAGGAATTCATAAAATGAAAAAAGTGTCAATTTGGGCCTGTTCAGAGGTCTGCTACAGGAAATGTGTAAGTTTAAATCGTTTGCATGCAAAAATGAAATTGTTTAGTTGGGGGTTGGGAATCTGAAAACTATTCCAATTTTAGAAATCAGATCAGTGATGCGTAAGGTCAGGAATCACATTACTTGCTATAAAATTACATTTTTGATTTCTATGTGCACATTTATTGTGATTACAAAAGATTAACTGCAAGAAGATGAAAGGTGGGGCAGGGCATGGTGGAGGTGGGGCTTAGGTGGCTGATATGATCAAATATCACAATATATTTTAAAGACAATTATATTTATAGCCCAGCCCTACTCAGAATGATAATTATAAGCTTAAACTTTAGATATAATTATAATTAGATAATTAACTTCATGTTTACCTTAAATGTAAGGAGAGAAGAAGCCAATGAGAGGAACTGGGGTATTTCTGTATATCATTTATTTATAGAGTTGTTGTCTCTGCCAGGAACTGGTAAATATTAATCATGACACAAAGAAGCTCTATTTTTATCTGGTTGTGTCACTAAAAAAGTTTCACATTCAGAGAGGCAAAACTTTGTTTGTGATATTCACAACTACCTCATGCTTTATTCTTTTACATGTTACTCACAGCTTGTCATCCTGGGTGCCTTCTAGACGTCAACAGTCTTGATCAGGGCCATTTGCATGGAAAATTTTTGGGTGAATGCATAACGTGAGAAGTGTCTGTTTCTCAGAAGCCCTACACCTGAGACAGCAGACCCTGGCATCATGCCTCTAGTCCACCTCATGCTGCTCAGCTGACATACTGTAGATGGCAGAAGTCCAACCTGGATGATGATAAAATCTGCTAACTTAGTTATCAGATGAGTCGGAGCTGTTCACTCTATTTTCTTAATTCTGCTTTTGGAATTTGGCTGCTTCCAAATTGGAGCTGACGATTTTTGGACTCATTATCAGGAAAAGGGGAATTTTGATGCAGATTAACTTGGCTTTTATACAGCTCAAATGTTTTCAGATTTTAGATGGGCTTCATAAGCTGTTCATTTTTGTACCTTTTTTTCTAAGTGTGTATAGTCATGGGTTTTCAAAAAAAAAAAAAAAAATTCCTTCAATGTAAACGGTCTGCAAAGTTAATCAAATAAAGAAAGCATGATAAACAAACATATAGTCTCTCAAAAGAAAGAGTCGACTCTTAACTACTTTAAAGGGTTAGTTCACCCAATAATCAAAATTATGTAATTAATAACTCACCCTCATGTCATTCCAAACCAGTGAAACTCCGTTTATCTTCGGAACACTGTTTAAGATACTTTAGATTTAGTCAGAGAGCTCTCAGTCCCTCCATTAAAACAAACCAATATCCCGGAGTATTAATTTACTCAAACAGTACACTGGCTGAACTGCTTTGAAGAGAGAACTGAAGATGAACACCGAGCCGAGCCAGATAATGAGTGAAACATTGACTCGTTCATGAGTCAAGAACCAGTTGCATCAGTTTTCGGATCACCAGTACTTCTTTTGGACAGTCGATTCAATAAAAGGAAACAGTTCACCGGTTATTTTGTGCTCAACGTAATGGTGTCATTGGCGATGATTGTCCTTGATTCAAGCTTTCGGTTTACCTGGGCTCATTACATTAGCACAGAATTATTTCATCAGAATCAATCACCAAAAGAATCAGCTCGGTTCAAACGCTCTGTGTGTCAGTCTGCTTCATACTGAATCACACATACACAGTATCATCAGTCATCACCTGGCTCAGCTCGGTGTTCATCTTCAGTTCTCTCTTCACAGCAGTTCAGTCAGTGTACTGTTTGAGTACATGAATTACTCCGGGATATTGGTTTGTTTGAACTCAGAGGGAGTGTCAGCCACATTAAAAAAGTTAACAGCTTAAGTCATTTGTGGATTAATGTGTATTGGAGACGCGAACCGTTTAAAATGATTCAGTTCGATTTGGTGAACTGGTTCAAAAAGATCCGGTTACATCGAATGATTCGTTCGCGAACCGGAAATCACAAACTGCTTTGTTTTGAAATCTCTCACAAAAGACACGGAACAGAAGACAATGCTGAATAAAGTCGTAGTTTTTGCTATTTTTGGACCAAAATTATTTTCGATGCTTCAAAAAATTCTAACTGACCCTCTGATGTCACATGGACTACTTTGATGATGTTTTTCTTACATTTCTGGACATGGACAGTATACCGTACACACAGCTTCAATGGAGGCATTGAGAGCTCTCGGACTAAATCTAAAATATCTTAAACTGTGTTCCGAAGATAAACGGAGGTCTTACGACATGAGGGTGAGTTATTAATTACATAATTTTGATTATCGGGTGAGCTAACCCTTTAAGAAGTCGTCATATTTTCGAATCTTCGACTCAAGCTCGACTTGACAAGGTAATATCGATGCTATTTTTGTAACCTTCTTTGTTTACAAGTAACCCCCCAGAGCATTTCATTTCTGGCTCTGTGTATACAGAAAGACCAATCAGAACAGACTTGGCCAGCTGACCAATCAGAGCACATTAAACTTATGGAAGTGAGGGATTTACAGACCTTAAACTCAGAACTGCTTTGAACAAATAATTTCTAAATCATTTAAATGTTATGGGACTCCAACAAAATATTAGATTACTTTAAAATATCATATGACCTGCTCTTTAACAAGACCTGTCTAGTTGATTTTGTTTGCATATTGCTGAGCAAATTGAAATGATTCCCAAAATGCACTCTTTATGCAGACCCAAAATGTGTGCACATCACTAGGATTTAGACCATTAAGAGTACATCATTATATAATTAGAAGCTTTGAAAAGAACAACCGAATTTGAGATGACCTTTTGTAGAGGTTGCCAGGTGACGTTAATTGTGTGAAAGCTAGGATTTTATTGCACTCAATGATGAAAGGTCCAGGAGCAGTGAAACACATGTGTAAATATGTTGTTTTGGAGAAGAACAGCTTGATTTTCCTTTGGTGTATTTATTTATGGTTAACTCCTTTTGTAATGACACAAATGAGAAATTTGTCACTTCCTCTTGGCATCCCCTTCCACTGCCCCTGTTGTGTCTGTGTTGAATATTCATTGCAGTTGGCATCGCAGGAAAAAAGTGACATACTGATCAGTCATGCTATTTTTCACCAACTGCATTTACAAGATGCCCTGCTTACACCCTGCTCAACATAATTTCCCCCACTGTTATAACTGAACTGGCAATTAAATGATTTGTTCCTTGTGGAATAACATATTTCTTTGTAGACCGTTTTTACATTGAGTATAAAACATTTTTGGGGAAGTGTTGGAAAGAGCCACAAAATGACTCAGACCTTGGTACAGGTTATTATTATATTATTTGGGATTATATATTTTTTAATAACATTATATTTATAGTTATTTTGTATACAATCCTGAATATTGTGCTATATTACTTATATTAAAAAAGAATTATATTTCTTGTACATAATATTTATAATTTTAATATATTACAATAACATAATATATAAATATATATAATAAAAAAATATTTGTATATCTTTATTTAATTATTATTTTCTTTAAAAAAATTATCTATATATTTAGGATTCCTCTGGCTAAAGTTTACTTCTTTTTTATAATAATAATAATAATAATAAATAAATAAATAACTTTAATTTAATTTATTTCAGACTTCATGTGCAAACATGGCCAAAGCTCCAAGGACATTGTTGTGATGGAGGTAATTACAGACGGAGCAGATCTGCCGATGCCTGGTTTCTGATGCCTAATTCACACGCTTTAACATTGTCACACGCCTATGTATGGCTCGATCCATCTAGGGGCCTATTCACATCCCATTAGTGATTAAGAAATAGAATCCATCATTTAACCAAAAGTTTATATTCATTCATTTTATTGAAAATAGCCATTTGTCTATGAACCTACAATTTAATTTGTATCACATATAATTACTCTATTATGACTAGGTCTTATTCAGAGTCTGGGCTTCAGTTTAATGTATTCTACAGTTGATACCCTTTACAGAGACCATAAGATGTTTAGAATGTTTTACTTTTCTTTTTTCTTTTTCTTTTTTTTTTCACTTTTTCGCTTTTGCTTTTGTGATGCAATTTAATTGTACTTTTCTGTGCTGATCAAACTTTTTCATATAACATACATGCAATGGATAAAGTAAATAAATAAAACTAAATGTTTGTCTGTTTTCAGTTTCTCCTGCAGGTTGTCCTCTGGTTGTTTCCAGACTTTGCCTTTATGTGGCTGGTGGAAGAAGCCAAGAATAACATGCCTCTAGAGCTGGACTCCTCAATGAGGGACAAAAAGTTGAGAAAATAGCATACATGTTCAAGCAGTTCAAGTTTCTGAAGGTTTGTTACAGTCTTATTCAGTGTGGCATTTAGCAAAACCATAAAAAAAAAAAAAGTAAATATTTTTTCCCATTGACAGTCTTTGGGTATACAGCAGCAATTGGTCTTTTTAAAAGATCTTAGTGTCTTAAATGACCTCGGCTTTTAAAATGAATCGCAAGGACTTGCTAGCCAGGTTCATGAATGGCTAAATTACTTTCTTGAAGTGACCACTGATTTTTACTTTGTCAACAGCCTTCAGGAATGAATTCAGTTGCTCACTTTCATTTGGAACGACTCTTAAGAGTAGTGTGCCCTTCAAGGTTGCATGAATGCAATGAAAACTCCAGCACTACAAAACAAAAAGCTCTAACTTTTTTTTTTACATTTCGACATTTTATTCTTAGAATTTTATCAACTTTCAAGTGAAGCAAGTCACATTACAAGTCCTGTTAAAACACCATAGCTTCAACTTATACTTTTCCACACTGTTTCGGCTAGACGCCAGTACCCTCATATTTCTCCCCAGCAAAAAGACGTTGCAAGGTAAATAATCCATCATAACAACTGCCAAATGCTTCCAGGCAAGTCCCTCTTTCATTTTTAATGAATAACAAAGAGTCCTGGCTGGCCCAGCAGGGTAATGAGAATTGCCTGGGTTTACACCCTCAGATTTGTGCCTCTAATGCACACTATTAGCTCTGTCAAAATGTTTGACAGTTGTGCACAAGCTGCCATGTCAGGAATAAATCCCAGGCTCTCTGCATCAGCCTCTCACCCTGTAAAACAAGCGTGATTATACAGTGGCGGCAGTGCAGTGGAATCGCAGGCAGTTCAGAGCGTTTGGCTGTTGCACAAATCTGAAAAATGGCTGGGTTATATGGTGGTAAGGGAGTTTTTTTTTATAGTTGACGTTTGTTCGATAAAGAGAGTGGAAGAGGAACTAGGTTGAAAGTGTGTCACCGGAGGTGGTGGCAAAAGCCAGGCCTTAAAAAACAAAAAAACAAACAAACAGTGAATCTTCCTCGTTAGGTAGAGCACATTTTTAGTTAGTGAGATGAGGTGGTAGAGCGATGCACCAGATAAGCAGTGATGTTCAGCAACAGGAAGCTGTTGTATGGAAAAGGAAGATCATCTAAATCATCAAAAACGCCTGCTTCTTTGATCTTTATGTGCAGATTATTGCTAATTCTGCGCATCTGGCATTATCCGTCACTACAAATTTTATAGCTGGAACCCATTTTCACGATGTCATTGTCTGGAAATACAGATAGGCCACGTACTATACATTACAGCTAAACCCATTTGTAAGTTCGCCTTTTACTACTTAATCGCTTTTTGTACACACACGATTCACTAAAATACAAGAGTGACAGCCACATTTTACAGAGACTCTGTGCAGTGTGTATGGAACCGAACTGAAAAACAAGTTGCTAAAGATGATGTCACGAGAAGCACGCACATGTGTGTATACTGTCAGGCGTCAAGTGTTTGCCTCGGATCTGACCAGATAGAGGAGAGAGGTGGATTGTGGACCAAATGGTCAACAAAAAATACTGTAGGCTGTTCAATAACAACAGTTTAAAGAACAAAACTAGATTGCGACGCCTGAAACCACCTAACAATGCTTAAAAAATACACTTCTCCCTAGCAACCACAAAGCAACACTCTACAAAACATTTAGAACTCCTTAGCAAACTTATAGCAATGCTAAAAAAAAAAAACACTCAGAGCACGCTAGGGACTGCACAGCATAAAACCACTCAACTATCTAGTAACCACATAACAATGCTTAAAAAATACTCAGCTCCCTCGCAACCACGTTGCAATACTCCAAAAAACATTTAGAACTCTCTAGCAACTGTATATCAACCATACCAATACTATCTAAATAAATACAATATGCTAAAAATGGTTTAACCACTTCAAAATTTTATTCCTAACTGGTTCACAGAAGTGCAAAAATGTTAAATGTCAAAAATAAGACTTGGGAATGGGATTGTGCTTTAGAGACCTTTTTTATCATTATTTATTTAAAATACACATTTAATTTGCCTAGAAGTACTGAAATAAGATGTGGCACAACTTACCCCACTCTCTCATCCTGTAAAAACTGACATTTGCTTTGTTTTGTTTTCTCCCAGATCCTGGAGATTCACTGGGATCTTTCCACCAAGCGTATTCTAACCATGGACTATGCAGAGGGCGGTCAGGTCAACGACCGAGAGTACATGAGGAGAAATGGCATCAATGTCAATGAGGTAAGAGAGACGCCCTTACCTCTGCGGAACTCTAAAACAGAGCACCAGTTCGTCAGAAACCCTCAGAACAGCAGCCCAGCAAACAGCACTTGTCTCAGCTCCACCACTCAAGATCACTTAATCAGTAATTTCACAATGCCGAAGTTAATTTGAGTATGGAAAAGTGTTTGGGAATGTTAATGAAGCAGTCACGTTCCCTGCGACGTTTGATGCCATGGGTTCTGGAAGCTTTGAAGACTTTTCTCTTTGCTCCGTACTGAGAGGCTTTGACATCACTGCTTGGTTTGATGAATTATGCCTCTCAAATTTCATTTCATTTTTCTAGCCCTTAGCAGATGAGCACTAAATTAAATCAGGCTCTTTTTCATATTTTTATCACAGACTGTTTTTTCCGTCGTAGCTGCAATTTATTCTACTCTGCCGCTTTTGTCAGCACAAGGACTCACTGTGAGATCGAGCACCTTTTTAATTTTGCACTTTCGTTAAGGTGACTCTGGTCTCAGGGTGAATGCGGTTGCACACAATGGCTTTGGTTAGAATGGAAGCACTACTGAGTGAGCTAATCTGCTGTCATGTGGGGCCAGGGGATGAATAAACTGAGGAAGATGACTTTTGTGAGGCCTGGGGGATAACGGAGAAACGGATGCTAATGGACTATTGATCGATGGCCTAGTGTCTGTTCACACTGGGATATTATACATCAAGATTGCCATTGCATTATCATTTTCTTGTTATTTGATGATGGTGAATAGGGTAAACTGGAGTAGGGTAAATTATTTTTTCAGTTAGTTGGGAATAGTTAAAAAAAAATTATAAATGCATAAAAAAAGATAGATTAGTGAACTTCACTCCTCCTAACATGCAAATCACAAATTTTGCTATGCTCTCATCATTGCAATGCTCACAGGTGGGGGTTATGACCAAAATCTTATAAAACATTTTATATATAAGCAAAAATTGTATGTCGCAGTATTTTGTACAGTTTACAAATTTGAAATAACGTGTAGTAATGCCTGTTTTTGGATGATATGGAGCATATTAAATATATTTAATCCATTGTTTTATTTTATTAGGTCCAAAAATAGTCTTAAATGGGTTGCACAGGTCTTTGTTGACATTTGTTGATGGAAACACCTCGAGATTTTTCTATTTAGGTGTTTTCAAAGTCAAAGTCTGTTCAAATTCTATTTAAACTTTGTAATAAAATGTCCTAAGTTTTTTTCCATGAAATATGACAATGCCTATATACTTGTATATTCCAATAAACTTATATATATATATTTTTTTCATTAAAAAAATAAAAATAAAATCTATTTTTGTCCATATAATGAAAGTCAGTGGGGTCCAGTGTTGTTTGAATCTCAACATTCTTCAAAATGTACACACAATGTATATACCATCTTGCCGCCCAGCTCTAGTCTCCTCAACACTTACTATAAACATGGATACTGTTCATGGATGCCATCCTGTTCACCCAAATATAATATTTTAGTTATTTTACAAGCAGCTTCCTTCATCATATTCCCAGATTTCATGGATGTCTCACCCATGGAAGAGAGGGAAATATGGAAAGCAGACACTGAGATGGTTAGAAACTCAGAGCAAGGAAAAGACTGCGGCCGCTGAAAGCCGTGCAAATGTGCTGGCTTTTGTTAAATGACTAAATGGGATCATTTTAGCACCTGCTTTGTTTGTGTCACTCTGTCATTATATTTCCTCCAACCGGTTTTGTCTGTCTGATTTAATATGCACATTTGCCGCCAGTTTGTTTAGCAAAGCTCGCTGAGGCTTTAAACGGCAACCTTTCCTTATCGTTGTACACCCAGGCATCAGTGAGCCTGACAGACGGGTAAACACGGTCTGAAACCGGTCTTGTAAGCCACTGAGCTGTGCTTAAAGGGCACTGCACACCTTTGAAAGATGGAGGAGGGAACGGTTGGTGGGTGGATGGCACATCAAGCGTTTACCACACCCCCCTCTCACTCACACTCGCACGTACACACAAGTGCAGATAACATTTATTTTCCTTTACACGGTGTCACGCATAACCACTGCTTTTTTTTTTTTTTTCTGCCTAGCCATTTTTCTTTTTCTTTGGAGATAGCGGACTGGGTTATGGGCGGGACTGATTAACTGATGTTCCCGGTACAGTGTTGCAAATGAGGATGCATATTAAAAGAAAATGGCGTACAAATTTTATGCAGAGCTTGAAAATGCAATCAAAGGGCTCAGTTCATCAGACTCATTTGGAGTGCAGCAATTTAGCGAATGCTTCCGCTTATATTTTCCCTGTCTTGTTTTAGTGTGGTGCCGTGGGTGTGTGTGCGCGACTACGTCTGAGCGCTTTTAAGAGGATTTTAGAGGCTCGAGGGAATAAAAGTGATCATGGTATTAGCAAGCGTGCCACGTGGCCGCTCAATGGGGCTTTGCTTAAGAGACGCTCTCCATTGGAACAAGTTGAAAAGGCAGTACAGCCCGCTTGCTTAAAAAGACACTTAAAAAAAGAAAACATTTTGAAATTGCAGAGCTACGGGGGGTTAGCAGAGCTGGTGGGAAACAGAGCTGGAGGCTGCAAGAGGAAATGAGTCTGCTCTCTGGAAGGGCATCCGAGCAGCGGGACCTGAAGACTGTGAAGAGCATGTTTTTGGTGGCTTAAACCGCACCTACAGTCAAGGTTTTGCGTGAAAAGCTTTACTTTATATTCAGAAACGAAGCAGAAATGCTTTTGAAATGTATTCGAAAATATCTATGTAAATACAGTAGCCCCCAAAAAACACACGTAAGCCATTGTTGTATGAATATCTTTTTTATATATATGCCAAAATATCTATGAATTGGCATTTATTTGAAATAAATATTATATGAGTAAATTTGTTTATTATAAATTATTATATTTTAGTGAAATGTTAGTGTAGCCATTTTATAGAATACTGTAGTTCGGTCTAATATTACAGTTATAATATTATGACATTTTTGTACCTTCTAATTTACATGTTTCTATAATTGTATTTATTAGTTATTAAAATGAATATTATAACATAAATTATATCATAAATATTAGCAGTTTACGATTAAAATGTCTGTCATTGCATTATAATAGACAATTTTATATCTAATGTGATTTTTATTTGACAATTATTATATATGTGTGTTTGCATATATATATATATATATATATATATATATATATATATATATATATATATATATATATATATATATATATGCGCACTTAAATATTGTTATTCAGTGTCAGCAATAATTGGCGGCGGCTATATTTCCATTATCTTATGTCAGGTTGCAGGAGTCCATTCAAATAATAAACTGGACACATGCTAATTGTATAAGCAGTATTAAATTTCATTTTGTTGGTTGGAAATCCTGGCAAATAGGGAAAAACCCTTTGGGAAATTAGCTGTGTGAAATTCCAATCATTGTTAGATTTCATACTGTCATTGGATTTTGAGGCTCCCAAAGCACATGTTGTCAAATGTTAGAATGAGAAATTGTGCTACTGAGCAGCAGGGTTGCGTGTGCATATAAAGGACATCAGATGTACATTTGTGTGCTGGTAAACAATGTAGAAGGCTGGTTAGATGGGATGGAAAGAGGATCAAGTCATAATATTAGTATGTGTTGACTACTAAAGGCTTAGTTTGACTCCGGATTTTATGTATTGTCATCAGAACAGATTTGGAGGGAAACCCATTTAAAATTGGATGACAATTTTAGAAAAAAAAATTTATGGCTTTTAATTTATTGCATCCATGAAGATAAATTAGTGCTTAAGGTTCTTTAACTTACCATAAAGAGCTCCAGATCAGTCAGCTCTCCTCCCTAGAAACCCTCAGTCTGTCAATCATGGTGTAAATGCCCCATCACCCTGTTCCTTCCTCCTGTGCTCTGTTTCTCTCTTGCATAGAGGTCACAGGTTCATAATATCCAACAGAAGCTTCCGAAATGTTTACACTCTTTTCATGTGACAGCATCAGACCTTGACTACCTGACACTCTAAGTCTTTTTTTTTCTCTCAGAGGTTGAGAGTACATTATAGAATCACTGCATGCAAAATATTCCTCCCAGATGCGACCAGGATAAGTGGTAATGATTAAAGTCAACGCTATATTAGCCAGCGTCACGGACATTCCTGCTCTCCGTAACCTCGACCGTTCCCTCTGCAGTATTCATTAGCCGCTGGTCAGCCTTTACAATGCTCACAAAAGTAAATAAAGCAAACAGTGTAGCCAAGCGCTTTATCTGGGCCGAACACTGGCTCTGGCATTAGCCAATGATGATGAGAGTTATTAGACAGCTGATGAGATAGATATAGAACATAATAAATGATGGAGTCTACCTCTGAAAATGGATAGAATTATTAACTGGCTCTGGCATCTGCGAGCTTCTGTGTGGGAGCTGGCGTGTAAGTAATCAAAAGATTGATGATGGCTGGAATGGACTTTTCTCTCTGTGTTCCGCCAACGTGCACGGAATCTCGGATTGTTTTATTATTTTCTTTACTATCCAGATGCACCAAAGTGTAAAGACTCCGTACATTAGCTTGAGCTAAGGTCCTTATTGAATGTATTTGAATTGTATCAGTAATGACTGCTTTATTTGTGATGAGATTAGTAATGGTGAATTATCCCTGTGCTTAAATCTACTGCACTACCTAGAAAGCAGAAGCATGTTGGTGCAATAGCTGTTTTATATGATGGACAGAAACATAATGCTTGTTTTAACCAATTTGTAAAGCAGCATCGTGGTTGATGCAATCCCAGAATGCATTGCAACATGCTCAGTAATTTCCATTCAACAGTGGAAAGTACTAATAATAAAAAGCTTGAAATATTTTACTTAATATTTGTATGTTGCTATAGTTCCCTGCTGCTGCCGGCTTCTATAGGATTTCGAACAAGACTATTATCATATTATGCTTGATAATATAATATATAATGTGAATGAATGTAAGTAAGAAAACATATGATCAGGCTAATCTTAAGGAATTATTATCATTTTTTTTTTTTTATAATGTGCATTAAACATGGTTTTGGCTGTGTTTGTAAAATAAACCCCCAATAGCATGTAGCTAAGAGGATGTAAACTAGTAACCAGTGTGTTTGTAGTGTGTCTGTGTGTGGTAAGTCAAATCCCATCTGGCCGATCCTTCTGGGTCAGACAGTGCGAGGAATTATCTCTATTAGCAGTGATTCCTACATCACAGAGAATTGAGCGCTCTTTAAATAGCCACATGAGCCTTTGGGCTGCTGTGAGAGTCCTCCTCTACTCCTCTACGAGGTCTCTGGAGGGCCCTGGATCTGTTACAGCATCCATGCTGATCTGAGAGAGACTAAGTGTGGAGGGTGAATCAACCCTGATGCTATTTTTGCCTTAAGATTTTAGTAGTGTTTTATCCTTTTATTTTTTATTACATAATTTCTCTATGGCTCTTTTCCTTCTCTCAGAATGTCAGAATTGGAAAATAATTATATATATATATATATATATATATATATATATATATATATATATATATATATATATATATATATATATATATATATATATATATAATTTTTTTTTGCATTAGATTTTAAAAGAAATTGATGAATTATCACAGGAAATGATGAGAAGATGGATAAATGAATCTTGTATTACCTTCATGTGTTGGCTTTAAGCTATTTTCTGTAATTATAAGTGAATTATAAATAAACGTTATGTACAACAAATGTATGTGCACTCGCATTCAAAAGAATCGGTCAGCCATATTTTTTATGCTTTTAAATGTCTTTTATGCTCATCAAGACTGCCTTTATTTGATTTAAAACACGGTAAAACCATTATTGCAGTCTTCAGTGTCACATGATCCTTTAGAATATGCAGCTCATGAAAGATTTCTGTCGAAAACAGTTGTGCTGCTTAATAATTTTGTGGAAACTATGATACTTATTTTACTTATTTTTTATTTTATTTTTTATTTTTATGAATAGAAAGTTTAAAATAACAGCATTTATTTGAAATAGAAGTCATGTCTTTTGATCAATGTAATGTGTCTTTGCTGATTAAAAAGTTGGTTTTTACTTGTATTAAAAAAATGGTGGTGATAATCTAACAGTAAAAAGTTGGCAAAAACAAACTTGACTTGGCAGAGGATTTGTTGATATTATTTATGTGATTATTATGAAGTATGTAATGAGGAGGTGAAGACACGCAGCTGTCACAGAGAGCAGAGCCAGCGCTGGAGTAAAGCCACCTGTCAAGTGTTGATCCTTCATTGCCAGCACCTATTAAAAGCCTCAAACTCAATTATATTCCTCAGGAAGTTGAGTCCCCTTTGAGAGATGCTGTTGTAAGACTTGCTAAAATGATTTTTTTTGTCTCAAAGAGTCATCAGCGCAGTAGTAAGGTGTGAAAGTCTGTAATCCACATCTTCTGAATCAAACCAAATCTTTGACTGTTTGGAACCACTTGATGTTGGTTTTTGTCTCCTCAGAAGTGTTTTAGGTGTTTAACTGTTGGATCAGTTTGTACCGAATTCTTCAAAATCTCTTTTGTGTTCAGTGGAATAAAGTAATTTGTAAAGACTCATAAATATGAGTAAATGATGACAGGATTCGATAACAATAAACAACAATGATCATAATGATGACAATGTTCTTTTTTTTTTGGTGAATGATCCTATTGAATCCCATTTATTGAATAAAAAAAAAAAAAAAAACATTTTACTTGCCTTTAAGCTGTCCCAGACCTGTACGAGTTTCTTCTGTTGGACACAAAATATGATATTTTGAAGAATGTTGGTAACCAAATGGTTATTGGTAGGCATTGGCATCATATATCTATCTATCTATCTATCTATCTATCTATCTATCTATCTATCTATCTATCTATCTATCTATCTATCTATCTATCTATCTATCTATCTATCTATCTATCTATCTATCTATCCATCCATCCATCCATCCATCCATCCATCCATCCATCCATCCATCCATCCATCTATCTATCTATATATATACACACACACACACCCTGGAATTCAGTAGCTACCAGCAACAGAAGAAAGAAATTCATATAGGTTTGCAACTATATGAGGGTGAGTAAATGATGACAGAATTTTCATTTTTGGGTAAAGTATCCCTGTTTACCAGCAGCCTCACAAAAAAAGCCTGTGAAGTCGCGCTGCCATCTTTCAACGTGCTTGACATCGTCCAATCAAACATGATGATTGTGACACTGAAGTGTGACAGTGAAGAATGGTGCTCCAGTGGTCGTCTCCTGCTGCAACACACTCGTACTCTCTCTTCATTGTCGCCCCTGTCCAGCCCACCAGATAACAAATAGAAAAGACGTAATTAATTACCATAATTGAAAGACGGCGTCCTTTTGAGATCAATTGTTTGTGGTGCTGGTGGCTCTTTCTCCCATTGGACACTGATTAATGAGATGCAGGACTGTAAATGGCTTCTCAGTAATGCTCTGTGTTGTTATGCATTAGCGGCATTAGAGGACTTTTTTTCCAGCTCCGCTGCGCTCTGCCTGTCAGCCCGCTCGTCCTCTTTAAGGTGACTGTGAGTCGTGTTTCTACATGCCGACAGTGCTCGGCGCTGACAGTACAAAAAGCCTGCACTGGCTTATCCTCCTGCTGAAAGGGACTTGTGGATAATGATACAGTGTATAATTGATATTATGAACACAGGCCTTTTTTCCCCCTCTTTTGCAGTGTCAAGGTGCCGGAACGAGCTATTCTCTGGCTCCGCTCATGTGTGTGTCGCTAGGTTGTCAGTATTTAGGTCAAACAGAGGCGTCCTAACAGGAAATCCCGACTGACAAGCATGGCGGAGGTGAGATATTAAAGAAGACAGCTTGTCTTAGAGTGGATGACATGCTTGCAGATTGAAACAAACACTTCTTTCAGTACCTGACGCTCAGCATGGGCCTTTAACTGAGCCCTGGAACTACACTCAACTGTCGTAGTCACACATAACGCTCAATCAGCCATCATAAATAAAGCCTCAAATAATACCTCAATCAGACATCATAAATAATGCCTATGTAGAGGACTACAAATGTACTCCATTTTATGTGTGGGATGATTAGTGGTATTTGCTTAGCTTCTTTAAAACTATATTTCTTTCGTTTTTTCGACAATTTCGTGGTTTATTTATTTGTATTTTTTTCAAGCAACTACCTAGCAACTTCGCACAATACCTTCTTCAGAAAATGTAAAATTTTAGCTGCAAAAGAAAGTGCTAAAATATAATCGTTTCAAGGGGCCTTTTGAAATTAAAGAATGCATGTCTCTATTTAATAATTTTTACATTTAGCAGACACTTTTATCCAAAGCAACTTACAGTGCATTCAGACCATACATTTTTTTACCAGTATGTGTTCCTTGGGAATCAAACCCATAACCTTTTGTGCTGCTAATGCAATGCTCTACCATTGAGCCACAGGAACTATTTCAAGTTTGTTATTTTAGTACATAAAATGATATTATACATAAGTATTTTATTTAAAATAAATAAATGATTTTTAATGGTTTTAATTTGTTTCCATTTTAGTTTTGTTTTAGTTTTATAGTGAATATTATAAGGACATGATGCCTGTGAATCCATGAATCCACTTGAAGCATTTGTTAGTATAAATTAGTATACTGTAGAATTAGAATCGCCCATGTATTCATACCATGAAGATAGTTATTGCTTATTTTTAGTTAAATTATAATTATAATAAAAATATATATTTTTTTAAATTACTTTTTAGCCTATTTAATAATCATTTGAAAGTATTATTAAGCAAATATCAAAATAAACATCTGTTTTTGTATTTTTTTTTTTTGTGTGTGTATTTATGAGAAAATTCACATATATGTTTTAATAAACAGAATATTTATCAACTGTATTAGCCAAAACAGTGATATTTATTGCATCCTTAGATGTTAATGCGTGATGGCTTTCCATCCTAACTCCTGTAAACCCCCAAAGCTTCTGTTCTCAGAGTCTTGTTGTGAGTGGAGGTTGAATAATACATAAGTTCTAGAGAGGCCAGTTAGACCAAAAAGTAATTCAAGCTTTTGTCATAGACATTTGTGTATGTTGTGTTGCAGGGTTGTGGAAGGGAGAGAATGATGATGCCAGAGGGCTGGACCTTCTTATCTCCCTCACAGATCTGCCAATTCAGCCGCACATGTGCCAGCCGCTGTGAGCGGCTCATTAGATTTAGTGCTGCGCTCTGTTATTAAAAGTCTTTCTCTTTGTCTTACCCTATATTGATCAGCCAAGATTACAACAGGAAGGTTTAAATAAATCTGCTTTTTGAAAGTTAAATCCAGTGACATTCACTTTATGTTGTCCGTGTAAATAACCAGATGTAACTGGCTCAGTTGCCCAGGACAGAGAATTTGAGTGTTACGGATGTGTCTGAGCTTTTTGGTTGGATTTAGAACAAGGGTGAATAGTTGGTTGGTCATCCAGAAAAAAGTAATTTGGGGTTAGTCATTTCAGTCTTTGAGACCTTATGCATTGTAGACCAACTATGATCTGAGCTTCATGTTGTTGTGGTTTCCTTCTTGTGTGTCAACTCGAAATCTAAATTCACACTGTTTAATGTCGTCATGTTCCAGGTTTGATTACCACGAACAACCACCAAAAACTACGACAGAAACTACAATTACTAAAAGTTTAGCTAAAATTAAAGCAAAATTAGAAAATATACAAATTTATTTAAAGTAATATTAAAATGGTAAAAACTAAAATAGTCTGAAAGCCTGTCCTACATTTTTACTCATCTATCTTACATCTATGTTTCATTCTAATATACAGCAGACTACATCAGTAAAATGGGCTGCAAAGAGCATTTCACACTGACTACAGTATATTTAGGCCAATAAAAACTATCTGAAGAACCTTTTTCCATTATAAAGATACTTTTGTGTAATGAAAAGATTCCATGGATGTTGAAAGTTCTTTATGGAACCATCAATGCCAATGAGAAACCTTTATTTTTAAGAGTGTCAGACATAAACCAGCTTCTGTTTTGTGAACTGTGTGTAACACTTCTTTTTTTTCCCGGATACTGAAAGAGAGAAAGTATTTCATGTGTTTCTCTATAGCTCTCATCATTCTGCTGTGCCACAATGACATGATATTCACTCGGCCGGCAGAAGAGGTCCATATGGAGAGTTTTTATTCTGTGTCAAGAGCCCCAGTAGGAGTAATTGCATCGTCCCTTCTGAAAAAAATAAAATAAAATAAAAAATTCAATCTAGCACAACGCGACAGGCCAGCTGTGTTCAGGTAATGCTCAGGTAGATATCATCCACTCAGGCCGTCGTGGCAGATAATAACACATGTGCATTGCGAAAGGCACATTTCTCTGTGTCGTCTGCATCTTTCTGTCTCCAAAGAGAGATTCTCTGGCAGGTGAATTTTTTGTGTCCTGTGACACAAACCACATCCTCAAACGAGTACAGAAGGAAGACTTTCCAGCTCTAGCTATTTTTAGCATGCTGTTGAAAGAAGGTGTCCTGTCCCTGGTCCCTGAGCTGGTTGAACCCCCTTTGCAAAACAGCATGCAACACAGCATGCATGTGAAGACGGCATCCTTCTAAAGGGCCAACTCTAGCATTAAAGGAGTCCTATGCTGAGTCATTCTGACTATGTACGTACGTGGGATCGGTGCATCAGCCTCCTGCTTATGAAACTTCAAACATGCGTCAAACACGCATTAAATTGGTGTGTGTACGTGTTGGCCGCTGGCATGAATCCCCCCCACCCTTTTTTTTCCTTATCTTCTTTGGTATGCATTGCTGGTGAAGTTGTCAGAGCAGCCTGGGCCTTCGTCGTCTCCCTGTGGATGGTGCGCTCCAACGCTGCCAGGGAAACAGACTCATCAGTTTGGAGAAATGGGACAGAAAATATGATTTATTCTCTGCATGCACTCGCTTCTACCCCAGCGGAAGAAGAGAGCAGAGCGGGATTTGAAGGCGGCATAGAGGCATGGATAGAGGAGGAATTGGAGGACAGACAGGATATTTATTTGCAATACTGCAAGCTAATTTTGCACTTCATTGACGCGTTCTTTAGCCAATAGCAAATATTTGTTTTTGTGATGGCCTCAGTTGGGGTTAGCTGAGCCCGGTGACCTTTTACAGTTCATGATTTTCTGCCTATTTCCTTAGTAGATGAAATTGATCATTTTTGGTGTGTGTGTGTGTTTTTTCCTGTAAGAGATTACAGGAATTTTTACAGATTTTGCACAGTAGTGCACAGAAGTGTATATTAATATATTAAAATAGAAAACTTTAGATTGTAATAATATTCCACAATATTGTTGTTTTTACTATATTTTTTATCAAATAAATGCAGCCTTGGTGATCTATACTAAATAGTAGAAACAGTAGGTAAATAGTAACTGCTTCTTGCTGCAGCAGAGTGTGGGCAACACCTCTTTTTTGGAAAAAACTGGCAAGTTTATAGTTTTTGCATGGACTGAATTTGATTTGAATTTTTTTTTATAGAGAGTTTTACCTTTTTTGTTAAGCCTTTATCGAAGTAGCGACAAAGGTATATCACGTTTTTCATATTATGTATATACAATCAGACAGGGGCACCAAGCAATGACCTATAAAACTATTCACTTCACCTTTAAATAGCCTCACCCACTTTTTATTTTCCTGCATCAAGTTCACTTTGCTCCACACAACTTCTTTTAATCTGCCTTTTGCATACCCTTCACATGGCACCCTGCCTTGGGGATATTCGTCTGCGTCTTCCCTCCAAGGGCACTGTTGATGAGCTTTTCATCCGCCGCATCCTAAAGTGTTTATTAGCATACTAAAACTCTTCTCGCTGTCTATGCATGCCCAATCAGGCCTTTAGGGGTCCTCTGTAATCCCAGGATGCATTGCTTTTAATATAATGATTATTATTTTGATTTTGGGGTGTGTTAGGGATCTGACTGCCTGACCTTTCTGTATACTTTACACACTGTCAATATTTTTTTTTTATTTTTTTATTTTTATTTTTTTACACAAAGTCCAGGGGTTAATCTGTTGATTTAGAAGTTTGATGAAGTTAAAATGATAGTTCACCTAAAAATGAAACTTCTGTCATCATTTACTCGCCTCCAAGTTGTTCCAAACCTGTGTAAGTTTCTTTCCTCTGTTATAAGCACAAAAGAAGATTTTTTTAAGTCTTGCTAATCAAAGATTCGGCTCAGAGCAATGGTTCTGGTGTCTTAGTCACATCACACTCTCATTGTTTTACATTTTAGATGGCATAAAAGATTTAGATCACCACTTTTGTGAGCTACACAATCTCGAAAAGCAATTTACGATGAATCACACCAATCACAAGGGCTTGATAAACTCCTAGCCATGTGAGTAGATCCTATACGTCTGTGTTCATTTGGGCACGATTAGTATGTGTTGTGCCACAGAATATCCATCAGCTCACAACAAAAAATGTTTCACTACACTTTTCTTCCCATAGCTACATTTGCATTTCCAGAAGAAAATACCAGTTCCTGCAAGGAAGCAAAGAAACATGTGCTGTTCTGTAATAACTGTATAAAAAATTATTATATAAAATATAATAAAATATAATAATAATAGTAATTAAGCTAAACAATTAATTAATTTCAATTATTGGGGTAAACTGTATGTGGACACCAGCAAAGGGAGTATGAGTAGATGCTTGATTTGTTCTCTGTGCTTCAGGCTGACATTTCTTCATCCTACTTCACATTGGCTCTCTGCATTATAACACAGCTGCAGGGAGATGCTTATCACAACTTATCTTCAAAGAGTGAGAGTGGGTGGAATAATTGCATTGGGGGTTGTTTTATAATAAATACTTTCTCATCTGTTGGGGCCATGGCGTCTTCGGGAAAACATTTTACATAAACTTAAATGGGCACCTCATTTCACACGCCACATGTACCATTTATGCTATATGTTATATTTCTGCCATTTTTTTGTTGATATAGTTTGTCTTTTATTTTGAAAGGTTGCAAGTCTTTTTTTTTTTTACTTCTATGTTGATGACTTAGAATGCTTCTCTTAACCAGTGTTATGAACTAAATTTTTCCATTATCTGAACTCCAAGTTTTATTGATCTGAATAATTAAAGCTATTATTGACCTTTTATTTAAAGAATAATATTTACAAACGTTTAACATTTTCTATACGGAAAGTTAAGCTTTAAATAACAGTGTTTTTTTTTTTTTTTTTTTTTTTTTTGCTTAAAGTATTTTTATTTGTAATATATATATATATATATATATATATATATATATATATATATATATATATATATATATATATATATATATATATATATAAATTGTTTATACTTAGAAAATAATACTTTTTTTATTATTTATATATCAAACATATTTGTTTTTAGTATATCTACTTAGTATAGTACTGAGTAACACTAAGCTATTCAAACTATTTATGAACTTTTTTACATTTATATGATGTTTAAATCATTATATACATTATTATGTAAATCTTTTAATAGTAAAATGTAATGATTAATTATTATTAGATAATAATATATAAAACTTCATGTACTAATGTAATATGTGACCCTGGACCACAAAACCAGTCTTAAATCACTTGGGTATATTTTTAGCAATAGCCAAAAAAAAAAAAAATAAACAGTGTATGGGTCAAATTTGTTGATTTTTCTTTTATGCCAAAAATCATTAGGATATTAATATATTTAGTAAATGTCCTACCGTAAATATATAAAAACTAATTTTTTGATTAGTAATATGCATTTCGACAACTTCAGAAGTGATCTTCTCAGTATTTAGAATTTTTTTTACATTTTATTTTATTTTTTGCACCCCAGGACTCCACATATTCAAATAGTTGTATCTCTGCCTAATATCGTTCGATCCTAATAAATGGATCCTTTCAGATGATGTATAAATCTCAGTTTTGAAAAATGTACACTTAAGACTGGTTTTGTGGTCCAGGATCACTTATTTATAGTTCTGCAATATAGGATTAAACAAAATAAAATAGTGCTTAAATAAATCTTTGCATTTAAGACCAGTTGTTACAAAAAGCTACTATGCAGCAGAATGAGTATCTGTGAAAGGAGTTGGAAGACCGGTAAACCTGTATGTGTGGTTAACCTGTTTATTTTTCTCTTTCTCTTACTTTTCTTTCCTTTCTCCCTTTTCCATAGATCTCCCCTGGAATCTGGGCAAGATATACAGTGAGATGATATTTGTCAAGTGATCCTCACCCTGGCAACGTGCTGGTGCGAAAGTGTCCTGAAAGCAGTAAGACGGAAATTGTGTTACTCAATCACGGTCAGTATCAAGTAAGACATCGGCCGAGACTGCCACAAAGTCGACATAGAAGCGAATTCATCACATATTACACCCCATTTTTCACCCGCTGACTCCCAGGTCAGCTGCGCACCCAGGTCTGTATGTACTGCAGCAGACTAAAAGCATTTCATTTAAGTGGCCCTGAAGCTCTAATGTGTTTTAAGAAGTGCACATATCCACGTCCCTCTTATTACAAGCAGATATGCAAACACACCGGTACAAACTCTCCTGCAGTTCACTGAACTTCTGTTTTCCCAGAAGACGTAACAGCTCTATATAAATCCATGGAGATAATGTTGTGATAAATATGATAATGCCGTTCTAGCAGTGACATTTGGTTCGTTTCTTTGTCCAAACGCTAATTCATGGCATGTCATGTTAAGTTTGCTGAAAACCATGGGTTGTGTCTGCGTTGATTAATTGGAGTTACAAAATGGTGTAGTCCTAGTGGTATTCTATTGAACTGTGTTTGTCTCAGTGAGGGATTTGCTGGCCTTCAATTTAACCCGAAGCAGTTAATGAGGCCCACAAGATTCCATATTAACAACTATCAAGTAATCTCATCTGTCTTTCTGTAATGCTACAACATCATGAAACACCAGTTTCCATTTACTTAGCCGTCTAAGACTCTTGATAGCTCTCAGTATTTGGATTATAAATGTATGCTGATGTTTATCTTTTTTATGTTGAACAGTATTTTTATTTTTATTTTTTTGTAAGAAATTAATACTTTTTTTTCAGTAAGGATACATTAAATGGATGAAAAGTGACAGTAAGAACTTTTAAAAATGTAAAAAAAAAAAAAAAAAATATTTCAAATAAATATGATATATGCTGTTCTTTTGAGTTTTCTATTAATCAAAGAATCCTGGAAAAAAAAAAAAGTTTAGAAACCTAAGAAAATGTTTATTGAGCAGACATTTAGCATTTTTGAATGATTTCTGAAGGATGATGTGACAATGAAGAGTGGAGTGATGACTTTTACTTTTGAACATTTGTTCAGACACCTCAAACACTAACAGAACACATTGTGTCTCTGTCCAAGGTGCTGAACCAGGACTTCAGGTTGGACTACTGCAGACTGTGGCAGAGTTTGATAAAGGGAGACTTGAAAGGCATCGAGCGTTACAGCTCTATCCTGTGTTCACTTGTGTCCTCACCGCCCGCTCCTGGACGTCAGTAAATGTTGGTATCAGCCAGACACCTGTCACTCAAACTGAGGTAATCTATGAGCATAAGTGAGACCTTTTATTTTGCATGTGTGAGGGGACTTTGACCAGGTCTACAACAGACACTACCGATATGTATTTTTTATTCACGTACGTATTCTTTATTAAAACTATTTTCCACTTACAATAATGCAAAATATTATTTAGTGATCCAAAAAATGCAAAAATTTTAGCTTAACCAAAGTAGCCACCTTTTAAACAGTTTTGAAGGAGGCCCCGTGAATGCTGGACACTTATTCCTTTATTAGCGGGTCCAATTCATACATACATACATATTGGTCTATAAAACGAATCTGAAGCACTTAAGTATAATCGTTTGAGCTTCAGTTGGTTTTTAAAATCACAATAAACAAAAGTATTTTCCATTCTTTGGACTGGTAGTGTTTTTTATTTATTTATTTATTATTATTATTATTGCCAGAACAAAGCTAAACAGTCGTTACTTGATGTAACCTAGCAATAGACTTTAATCAGGTTGGATGCCATATTGAATTTAACTAGAATCAGAATGAGCTTTATTTGTTAAGTGTGTGTAAACACACAAAGAATTTGTTGTGTTTTTTTAGGAACTATTGGTACGAATATAGCACCAAGCCATTGAGAACAGAAAGAACATAAGACTAAGGGGGAAAAAACGAAATAAATATTAATAATAATGTGGTATGCATCTGTAACAGAGGATTTATGTAAAAATGTGTGCATTATTTACTGTACTGTATATACAGCTGTATAAATAAAAAATGTATATGTATTTACATAACACTTGAGAGAGAGACAATAATTAGTTTTAAGAAATGAATTACAGAAGACAGGTGGTCATTTTATTGCTAGCTGCTTAAACTGGAGATGGCATGGGGGGGAAAATCAGTTTTTTGTCTCTATGCTTTAGTGCACAGAGATCTATAACGTCTGCCTGAGGGGTGAAGTGCAAACCGGTTGTACCCGGGATGAGAGGGGTGTGTGATGATGTTTCCTGCCCGTTTCTTCACGCTGGAGGTGTACAAGTCCTGAAGGTTGGGCAGGTGCACACTAATTATCCTTTCAGCTATACCAACAGTCCATTGCAGTCTTCTTATATCTGATTTGCTGGCTGACGCAAACCAGACAGTTTTACAGTAGAAGTGCACAGAACCAACTCTATAACAGCTGAGTAAAACTGTGTCATCTGGGCCTTTTTCAGTTGACAAGAAAAGTACATCCTGCAACCCCAAAAATCTGAATGACTCCACTGCTGCCACAATGCTGTTCCTTAAAGCCTCTTTTTCATTACTGTCAGATAAGTGTCTATAACCAGGGAGTGGTCAAAACATATGAAAGCCTACCTTTGCCATGTTGAAAAAAAAGTTGCCAGACTGAAGTGCTGTTTAATTATTGTTAGTGGTCACAAAGGGCCACAATAACACCAGTTAACTAAATTTCTGAACAAGGTTAACTAACTGTCCCGGTGGCTGGCCTGGTGGCCCCGTGGCCAGAGGAGGGCTGTTGGGTCAGTGTGATGGTGGTAGAGGGTTTCTAAAGGCCAGGCCTCTGTGGGGGACGTTTGGCCATCTGGAGGGTGTCAGGGACATTTATTTATACTTTTATTACATAACCTTATACATGACATTTGGGCTGTAAAATCATGTTAAATCAGAGCATCAGAGTCTTCAGTAACACACTATTTGTTATTGTACATTAAAGCTATCATATTAATATAGGCCTAATATATAATGAATAATATAATTAATAACAAACCCTTTTTATAAATCTTTAAGCATTATTGTTTTATTGTTCAGAGTACACATTAGAACAGAAGTCTTCAGCATTAGTATAACAATACACACTATAAGCTTTATATTCTGATTTTATTTTCCGAATAGATTTTATTTTTTTTTCAAATAAATTTATGATATAATATAAATGGTTTTCTTATAGTTGATTATGCATATTAAGGTTTAAACATTATATACATTTAAATCTTTTATTTTTAATTTCTTAATTTTGTTGATAATCTTAATAATATAATAGTATTATCTGTAACTATAACTTTATTTTTCTTTGTAGTACTGTGCATTAAATATTAATAATGTAACATGTCTTAGTATAAATAGCTTACTAGTTAACACTAAGCCATTTGAATTGTTTTTATTAACTTTTTTACTTTTATTTAAAATAGAGCTGGGCAACTATACAAATTTTAAACTGCGATTAATCTCTTTTTTTTTCTGCAATTAATCCCATTATGCGCAATATTCAATAATGAATTCAAAAGTACAGTATTGCACACTTATTTTAAAAGTACTGTTGTATTTTGTCTTTTGTTGAACAAAAGTGCAAAAACATTTGGTTTGCATTCATTAACATGTTTACATTTATCTAAAGTTTAAATCATTAAAAACATTGTAAAAATCTTAAAGTGGGTTTTTATAGTAATGATGAATAATTTATTCTGTTCTAATGTAATATGCATAGTCAACTATAAGTAAGCCATTTGAATTAAATTTTACATCAGTACGTTTCTGAAGATGGATTTATTATGCTCCATTTAATTTGACAAAACCAAACAGGAAACAGTACCAGCCTTTGACACCATCAGACACACTTGACTATTAGCTGATTTGCTGCTTACTTGCTTTCAGATCCCCATCATTTTCAGGAGTGTTCCACTTAGGCCTGTTTAGTCAGTCATCTCAGCGTGCAGCATTTGAGTGCACTTTCCAGGTGGCTTTCTTTTTAGATTAATTACCCAGAATCCTTTGCGAGAATAATTATGGCCCGGTCCATGACCACTTGCGTTGGGTGTGCATTTTTAGTGGGGTGTAGTACCTCTTACCTTCTCTATACCCCTCTGAAAGTGTCTGATTCTCCAAGCCCCCCACCAAACATCACCAAATTACCAGGATGATTTGAAGTAGTCTGGTCTGAAATAATTATAGGCAGTTATAGAGGCGTATTTCACATATACAACTGTGGCATTTGCAGAAAGGGAGACTGTCTCATCTGCATAATAATGGAGAAATAAGAACATATTGTATTGCTAGGACGGAATAATGGGCGTTAAAAACAACAGAGCTTCATGCTTTGTTTTAGAAGAGGAGATCAAGAATTCTTGTGTTTGAGTCTATATGTACTTGTGCAAGGGTTTTATTGATGATTTAGACTCCAGCAGCATCAATATGACACATACCATGTGTCAAGTATGCATTATTCAGTATTTAATGTAGAAATTAACATAAGTACATATACACTGCCATTCAAAAATTTGGGATCAGTTAGATTTTTTTTATTAATTAATTTAAATTTACTTTCAATTAAATTATGTTCTTTATACTATTCATCAAAGAATCCTGAATATAGTAAAAAAAAAATCACAGTTTCCACATAAACATTAAGCAGCACAACTGTGTTGAATGCAGCAACACAGATAATGAGAAATGTCTTCTGAGCAGCAAATCTGCATATTATAACGATTTCCGAAGGATCATGTGACTCTGAAGACTGGAGTAATGGCTTCTGAAAATGCAGCTTTGACATTTTAGCAATAAATGAATGGAAATTAAAATTTTAAAGTAATTTCAAATAGAGAACAGTTATTTTGAATTGTAATAACATTTCACAATAATTTTGTTTGTACTTTTTTTTTTTTGGACTGCCATTCTAAAAGTTAAGCTACAGGAATGCTGATTTTTTTTAATTTTCTGCAACCTATTTGACATCAAATGCCATTTTTTCTTTTTAATTGCCCTTTTTAATTCTTAATTAATTCTGCAGTGCTAGATCCTGGACTGTATTTCCCAGCATGCAGCGTGGCTTGAATAATTCATGCAAATCACTACCTCAGTGTTTAGTGTTTTTGCCACTGGTGTTGTTCGTTTTGAGTTATGTGTCATGTGGTGACAACATAGCATGCATTTCTTTTTTTAATTATGTGTTTTCGAGTGTTACCATTGTTGTGTTTTGCATGTGGAATGTTAGGGACTTTTACCAGCCTAAAGCAATGCTCAAGAACATATTTATGGTAGTGCTTTATTGAGTCTTGCATAGCTGTCCACATGGCTCACCTCACAGGTCAGAATGAGCAGATGCAAACACACACATCACACTTGCCTCATCTGATCCCACGCTCTGTTAGCATCCACTGACTGCAACTACACTGCTTCCACAGGGTTATTTACAAATCAAGTGCCCACGTGGGGATATCTTATATCTTTATATTTTGTAGATGCATCTTTAAAAAAAAAAGAAAAGTTTTTACTTTATGTGACATAGTTCAACTTAAAAGATTGATGATGTTTGTCGATACCAAGAAACTAAGTAAGCGGTTCTTTTATGTGTAATATAGATATTTGGTAATTTGCTTCCTTTGTTCAGTTTTTGCAATTTTTGAGTCTTTTTCTTCAATTTTGTATTTTAGTAGATGAGGTTAAAGAAGTCTGTGATGATCTGTTGTATGGGATGAATCATGCTTGACTCCAAGCCTCCATGGCGTCACTAGCCCACACAGTTTTTTAAAAGTTTTCTGTGTGCAATGTTTTGGTTTTATTTTGAGTTCTGAACAGTTCTGTTGTCTGAAATCATTAGAGAATTGCAGCCAGGTAATCATTTCATTTTGTCCATGTGCACATATAATAGATCAGATTACGTTGCATTACACTCTTTAAAATAAAGCTTCTTTATTTGCATTTATGGTTCAATATAGAACCATTTAACATCCATGGAACCATTCATTTACATTTATTCATTCTGAAAATGCTTTAATTTGTATAGCATAATTCGTAACAAAGCAAATCATATATAGTCATATTATATGTAATGCTTAATGCCAGGTTTATAAGACAAATAGATTAAGAGAAAGCTAGAGAAGAGTAGAGATGCAGAGATTTTTCTATATGTGTGTTTGTGTGGAGGTTGACAGCTTATTCCACCTGAAAGTGGGAATAACTTCTTGCAGCTGGATGGATGTTTCTGCACCCCCTCCCCCCCCCCCCAAAAAAAACAAAAAAAAAAAAAACAATCTAAGCGTGTAAGCCAGTAAAAGAAATGATACATTCTCAATATTATTTGACTTAAGTGTTTTAAAGTGCTGCACATTTGAATGTATGCTCCAAAATATTTGCATTGCCACAGAATTCTTATTGGGCATGAGTTGTTGTACATTGTATTTATTAGCAGCATAAGTAGAACAGAAACTTTTTTATTCCTAAGAAGAGAGTCAAAAATATATGGTTGAGTGTGCACACTAATTTTGGTTACCTGTGGCAGTATTTCTGAAAATTTGAGACATTTAGGGAAACCTTTAAGTTGTATTTTGCTCCAACCAAAAGTTATTTTCAATGAGAGTTGGCAAATTATTGTGTCTTGATTCAAGATTATACAGCTGAGCATAGTTGTATAGTCAAATTTAATAGAACTTTAATGTTGCTTTTACATCCTTATTAAAGTCTGAAAGTTTTAGTCCTAATTCACTGACAGATTTTTTTTTTTTTTTTTTTTTTTTTTTTTTTTTTTTTTTTGGCTCAACTATTCCAGTTGTAGAGGTATGAAAGTTAACTAACTTAATTAACAGTGAAAGTCAATGGGAAATCCTCACAAGTCTAGGTGCATACAGTATGTTTGTTTGTGAGCTGCTGTTCAAGTAACAGTGCTTTGAGCTCTCTCATTGTGTGATTGAGATCCCAGGTTCCCTCCTGACTGTATGAAGGGCTCTCAGTATATAAACACTCTGTGTCCAGTGCAGTGTGTTTCCTATCCACAGCTAGTCTGCTTTGTACAGGACTATCAATATTAATGCTGTTGTCTCTGCAGAAACCAGCAGTAGCATCAGAGAAGCTCCTGACTGTCATTCTAACACTGAAAAGAGATGGACTTGAATTAAATTTCCAATCAGCATTCAGCTTTACACATGGTCATTAAACGCTTAAATATGAATGCACTAGGAATATTTTTGCTTAAGAATCCAGCTTGCTGTCAATTAATCAAATTTATTGCGCTGGTGCATACAGTACATGCAGTTTGTGTACCTTTTTTGTTCCAATTCTTTGTCCAATTCTAGTTAATTTTGACGAATTAGATTTGGTGTGCCTTAGCATTTTCTTGTTTATTTTTATATTTCTTTGTTAAATGCATTTTATAATAATATTCTATAATAAATATATTATTAGTAGTACAATTATTGTTATTACTTTTAGTTTTATAGATGGATATATCTTCTTTTTAATTCTATATATTAATTCTATAATATAGATATTCTTCTAATGTATTATATTTTAATATTCATAATATAATTAAAATTAATTAATATTTCAGCACAAACTTGTTGGCTGTTTTGTAAAAAAAAAAAATGTATGCATAGGCGCTATTTATATTTGACAGAAGTGCTAATTTCAAGCTTTTAAGTATTTAATTCTTCAGATAGAAGAGTTTTTAAGATCACGAGAAACTTAAATTCAGTCAAGTATGTCTAGGCTTTTTTGTATATGAGCGCAAAAATAAGATCAATATCAAAATCATCCCTTCTGTTGTTCAGCTTTGTTGTTTCCCTCTTGACAACAACATTCATTCCGACAGTCCACATGAAAAAGAGAGAGAGAGAGAGAGAGAGAGAGAGAAACACCTGCACAAAAACTCAACTGGAGCTACAGGTTTCTGTATTTGAAGTGCAGTAAAGGCAAAACCACTCAAACATTTTGATAAAAACACACCATTAGTGTTGCGAGTGAAGTGGAGTGCTGGTCAATATTAACCGTCCCCCTCATTAGAGAACACGCACTCCTTGTCTACCAGACCTACACAGATAAAAAGCTTCTCTCTCTCTGTATCTCCATCAGCCTCTCATAGGTCTGCCTCAGCAATTACATGCCACCCAGCACCGCCACTGCCCACAGAAACCACAGCCCTATTAGCTCGCTGTACAACTACAGATATGTGGTACCTACAATATGTGGTTATCCATTCACCATCTTTATTTGAGTGCCTGTAAGTCCTTGTTTATATATGGACCTTTCAGCTTTTGCACCTCAGGGCACCACTTCCCCAGTGTTACCATTGTACCTTTTTTTCTCAGAGTGTAAATAGGGTGGTTTTTGAAATATGCAATGGTTTTAGATATTGATGTGATCTTGCGGTTATATAAACTCAAATGTCTGGACACATCTGACTGAATTTAAGTTTCACATGATCTTGAAACCTTTTGATTTGAAGACTAATCCTTAAATTCTTGAAATGAGTGTTGTTGATGAAAACAACTTGTGCCTACATATTAATTCATTTCTAAAACTAAATAGTTATTTAGTTTTTTTTTTATTATTATTATTATATTACCTTATGATTATTATATGATGTGTATGAACAGATTTCATATTCTTCTATGAAGACACTTTTATGAACATTATCAACATGAACAGCTTCTTAAACTTAAGATGATATATGGACTACTTTACAGATGTACAGTTGTTTACAAATCAACTGTAATTGTTCCTAGAATATTAAATTCTTAGATTTTATTGTATTTTTAATAAAATGTATAAAATGGCTACCAAAATGTGACCCTGGACCACAAAACCAGTCATAAGTAGCACAGGAATATTTGTAAAAATAGCTAAAAATACATTTTATGGGTCAAAATGATAGAATTTTCTATAGTAAAGATCATGTTCCATAATTACGGTAACCTCTGAGTCAGGCGGGAGGGTAACATTCTATGAAGGCCTGTTTTAATCTCTTTGAAAGAGATTTTATGTTCCATGAAGATATTTTGTTTTTTGTAATTTCCTACCATAAAAATATCAAAAATGTATTATCATTAGTAAAATGCATTACTAAGGACTTCATGTGGACAACTTTAAAGGCGATTTTCTCTATTTTCTATATTTACTTTTCTGTTTTTTTTTTTTTTTTTTTTTTTTTTTTTTTTTGAATTCTCTGATTCCAGATTTTCAAATAGTTGTATCTCGGCCAAATATTGTCAGATCCTAATAAACCATACTTCTATGGAAAGCTTATTATTATCTAAATTGATTACCTATCAAAATTTTGGGGGTTTTATTTGCTCCAGGGTCACAAATCATTTAATTTATAGCAACTAATTTCTTAATTTAACTTTACAACTGCCTATGATCTTTTTAATTTATGAACAAAGTGTTCGTATATAGAGATTTTACTTATCAATGTCAAAGATAAAGAAATGTGTGGGTGCTAGAATTGATGTGTGATATACAGCAATGCAAAGAACTTTTTAGAATACATCTCAGCTAAAAACAGAAAGTTAAACAGAATATAGCATAACACTATTTTAATTCCACATTTCACAACTGCTGCAGGCTGGATTGGATTCATCTAGACCACAAATACTGGGATCATGTTCATATATGACACTGACATGCATTTTTTTTATGTCATTCTTTTCATCATTTTTATAATTTTTTTACTTGTTGCTGTCTAATTACATGCCTGATTAGACAGAACATAATCATATATCAGACCGCAGCCAAATGAACTAGAGTTTCTCTCAGGGATGGCAGAGTGACTTGGCTGCAAAATATGCTCTAAATCCTAATTTTGCAATCCACCAAACGGAACTGTATTCCATTTGGTTTGTTTTGCTGTGAAACAGGAACAAACATCAAGAACATTAGTGCTGAAATTGAAATGAGTGCAATTTACATTCATTGTGCTGGAGAAATGCTCGCTTTGTGGATGAATTGAGAGCTGCAATCATTTCTGTAAAAAGGCGATGAGAAGGGGGCGATGAGACGGCAAAGACTGGGAGGAAGTGAGAGCTAGAGACGTAACCTGTCTGTAGATCATAGATATGGGTAGAATAGAGCCTAAGAAAGATGGATGAGTGAGAGGAAACTGAGAGTTAACAAAATAAAAAGGTTAAAGCCAAGGTAGATCAAGTGAAACAGAGTTTTTATAGTCCACCAAAACAGACAATCAATACCATGCAAAACATGAGCATGGACGGACTTTTTACATAGACACTTTGTGACAAGTCAAGCATTTGTCTGTACGTAAACATAAAGTTTATCACGTGAATGCAGTAGGGATGACTTACGGTTTTACTTGGTGAGGCGAAACAAAGAAAATCTCCTTTGAATCAATCTCCTCCAACAGATGAGGAGAGGCCTCCTTTGCAAACACCACCGTCTCCAGAGGTTTCTCCTCAGTCCTAATCAAAGTTTTTTGTTGGCTTTGGGTCCGTTATCTGAAATTGGGTTTATGCTAAAAAGAAAAAGTAACTACTGAGCTTTGAACCAGAGCATGCTAAGTGAAAACAGAGACCCAGGGGGTGTCTAGAGCAGTGAATGTGAGTGCACTACCTGTCTGCCTGGCATTACACTACTTGCCTGTCTGTATTACTCTAATGGGAGTTTATTATTACTACACATTTAGATTTTCAATTATAATGATAATAATCATTTGGTAACACTTTATTTTGATAGTCCACTTTAGACACTCTACTAGCAGTAAGTAACTTTGCAACTACATGTCAACTAGCAGTTAGTAGTGTATTAGTAGACTGTCTGCTTAATATCTTCTAACACTTTCTTTGTAAACTTATTGTCAACTTATACTAAGCCCAAACCTACCCCTAACAGTAACCCTAAACCTACCCTAACCGTCTACTTTGAGAGATGGTAGGCATGTAGTTGCAAATTTCTGAGATTTAGTTGATATGTAGTTGACATATAGTTACAAAGTTACTTATAGTCAGTAGAATGTCTAAAGTGGACTATTGAAATAAAGTGTAACCAATAATTTAAATAATAATTTATTATAGTAATAATTAACATCATTATCTCTTTTCTAATATCCAAGACAGGGATTTTATTCTATTTATTTCATTATTTTTTGCCAGTCATTTTGTAGAATGAGCGATGAGTTCTGCGTGATGGAAAATGTGTCTGACAAAGCTGACCCTCTTAGATGTTGCTGAGAACATGGAATTGAACATAATAGCTTTGCCCTTTAAACTTCCCAGAAATTATACGACGGCCTAAATGCAAGTTCCTAGAGCACTGCATTGTTCATACAGTATGTGCTAAAGTCTTTTCTGTCATTATTTCCAATCTTTAAATGGATTGTTTTGTCTGACTGTGTTTTTTTTAGTCCTTGACGGTGGAGAAAAGTGCCATTTTCTTGCAAAATAAAGCTGTTTCCTTGCAGGTAGAAGTGTGTGACTGAGTCTAGAATATATATAAATGTATAACTTTATTGAGCCATAGTCTTGTGGAGCGAATATTTATGCATATATAGAAAAATATATATACTAAACAATTTCTAAAAAATGTAATAAAAAATGACATTATGTATGAGTGTGCGTGTGTGTTTTTGTATTTATTAGTAGTTAGTTAGGTAGCTCTTTTGGTAAGCGTGGCCTCTTACCCCCTGCTAAGCTTACTCGGTTAACATAGAGCCCTGAAAAGCCTACGTATTTGTGAATAATGAATTGTGGTGTCAGGCATGACGAATAGCCTCGCTCCTGTGTAATTGCTTTTGTGTTTGTCCCAGGGGAGAGCTTTTTTTGGCTGTTCATGGCGTTGTCCTTGCTGATCAGCCCCATGTTTCATAATGTCTGCCCCGCAGTGGCATATAGTTAAGGGAGAGACTGTCCGACCTGTCTGCTATATAAACCTATATGCTAGCATGTCTAGGTCTCCTGTGGTCAGCAGTTTTTGTCTGTCCATCAGAGAAGAGCCGATTCAGAGATTCAGTATGTTTACAGAAGGCTGAGTTTTGAAAGCCTATCCCTACATGACTTCACACCTGTCAGACTCACCTTTCTTTCCCCGCTTGAGAAGGAGCAGGGAAAAAAATAACAACCAAAAATAACAAAACAAAAACTGAGCGTGTTTGTTTCATTCTGGGCCTCGATTTTTGAAGTACCATTCAGTATCTAATGTTGAGCCTCCGGCTTTGTGACAGGGCACACACTCAGCTGAAAGAAAGAACTTAAGCTCTCTTCTGAGTGGCTCTGGCCTTTTTATTTGGCGGACAGCTATAAAAAGTTGGGTTGTCCTGGTGTGGCTTACTGTCAGAAAGCTGAGCTCTAAATATTCCACCGTCCAGTGAGCTTGAATTAAGCAGTTAAACCAATTTCTGTGTGCAAAGAATTTAATAGTTACTGTCCCAGTCCCCTCCCATCACTTACGCAGTCACATAAATCTCGATTATTACTAAACCAGCTGACGTTATTACCAACCGCAGCTCTCGTAAACATCCATTAAAAGCCCCGTGCTTGCATGCTTTCTCAGTGGATGAGTAAAGACATGACATTTTAATTCCGTTTACAGTAGATGTTTCGTCTTGCGTCTGTGCAGTCGGATGGCCACAGTAAAATCGAATCATAACCCAGACATTTTCTATAGTGCTTTCCTTGGTGTTAACGCTTGAAATGTCTCAGGCATATTGTCTTAATGTGGAACAAATTCAATTCAAGGTCTGATGGTTTAGCCAAGTCAAGTTAGCTTTTGTTTTGATATTCGTTTGCTCTTATCAACATTTGGCCACAAGAAACCAGTGTCACATTTGCCAAGTCAGCTTGGTATTTATGGTACCTCCAGGGCCATTTTTCAAAAAATAGAAAAGTACCTCCACCTCATCTCTCTTCAAACTTTCAAGTTATTTCAGATTTTTTCAATCCTGTAAAGCATTCAGAAAAAAAAATGCTTTTGTTTGCATCATCCAGTTCTTTTAGAATATGTTTATACAACTTAGTGGCCCATTATTTATGTAGTTTTGCATTTTGCCCTTTCACTTATAAATGTCTCAAGGTGTATTGTCTTAATGTGGAATAAATTCACACTAAACAAATTCACATTTTTATATAATAATTTTATATAATTTTATATAATTTCATAAGTAAAGTTTTTTTGTGTGTGTGGCATATTTGTTACATTTGTACAATAAACAGTTCTGGCACCAAGTTGATTTAGTTGATTTAAACACATTAGTGTATAAAATATATAGAAAAGTTCTGACTTTTAAGATTTTCTCCATGCTCTAAAATAGTTTTGATGCCTAGATCAATTAACTAATAATCCTAATATAACATTATTCTCATTATAAAGACCCACATAGATACATTCTTTTAAAGGTTTTTTTTTTTTTAGTTTCTTGCTTATTTGTACCACATATAGGCCTTTACTCAGATCAGAAGGTGGCTTCTACTACGCTTCTCCAAATCTCCCAGCGGACCTCCACTCGTTTGATCAGATCGACCCATTTGCTTAGTGCCTTGATACAGAAAGCTGCAGAGCAGAGAGCGTTAAGCGGTTAATCCTTTTATGTAGTGACTTTGACTCCTCACGGGGATGAAATGGAATGTCTATTTGGAGCATTTATGAATATGCAGAAGGACTGTCACATTGTTATTTTAACGTCCTCTTCCTTATTTTCTCCTAGGGCAAGCTGTGCATTTTTCTTCATTAAGTATTCGACTAAGGACTGACTATCAATCTCAATGCTCCTGAATGCTGACTGATTTGATGGGTAACACTCTGTTGGCCGGTTAGTTATGTGCAGTCCTGGCCTTCTCTGGCTGTTCACCAAGATCCCCAGAGGGAGGGCCGCTAGGACATGACCATATTCTCATCTTCGGCTGTACCGAACAGGCAGAGATAAGAGAGAGGCATGGCTAATCAGGACTGTCTCTCTCTCCAGCTGTCGGAGCTGGTAGCATGACCCAGTCAGTCTGTCTCTGATTTTGTCCAATTCACATCCACACAGAGCGATTGACCCTTTTATGCAGCGCACCGCGTCCACCCAAGAGTCATCAGGGCACAATGGCGTATGAACGGAGCAGCGGGGTGACTTACCTCATGATTACCCCTCGTCTTTAAAGTGGAGAGATGCCTTGTAGTTGAACTTTGAAGTGCCGGCTAACTTCAAAAGCAGAAGGCGAAAGCTGAGAGTTGGGGCTCGGTTGCTGAAAGGCAGAATGCATCATCAGGCATGTAAAAAAAATAGCATATAACGAAGAGAAATAATAACGTGCAAAGTTAATTAAACTTATAAAAATAAAAACTGAAGATTAGCCTGGATGACAAACTTTTTTAGGTGTTTTCTAGGCATGCAGAAGTAAAAGAAAAAAACTAAGTTTATATATATATATATATATATATATATATATATATATATATATATATATATATATATATATATATATATATTCATTCTACATGTTTATTTGGCTAGATATTGCTTTTGCATAGAGTAAAAATTACTTGCAAGCCAGTATGTTAAACATAAATAAATAAATGATTACTTAACCTTCTGGAGTCTAAGGGTATTTTGGGGGCCTGGAGAAGTTTTGTCATGCCCTGACATTTGTGCTTTTTTCAGTTTCTTAAAAATATCTAAATTAATTAATTACTCAATAAATTTTGCATGCGTGTATATAGTCCATAGAACTCTCTAGGGTCTGGGCTTACATTCGTCCAAAAAATGAGAGGTGGAAATCTCTTAGTGGGCTTTTAATCCAGACAGACTCAGTCCAGAGATGGGGGACATTGGAACAAGCCCAAAGTCAGTTTTGGACTATAACCAGTTATGCAGCACCACAGGAAACAAGGCAGTGAGCCTGTCAAGTTAGTCTTTCTTTAAAGAGAACGTGTGCAAATAGATGGAGCGCATTTGTCACTGTCTTACTGTTGCTGCAAGTGGCAGGATATATATGCAAAGAGATGTGAGGGCATATGAGTTGGATGTTGGAGCAGTAGCTTGTGGTCATAGACCAAGTGTTCAGTGTCCTATTTTAATCCGAACCCCTCACTTTTGCTCGCTGCTGCTGCCGGCGCCTGTAAATCCCACCCAAGCGATAGCAAATTTAAATCCACTTAATTTAGCACCTTAAACCCCCCACCCACCCCCCGAAGGAAATTTAGAGATTGAGATTTAAGGATTAGCAGATAAATGGACAGGAAAATAAAGCTTGCACAAGTTTTTCAAGCTCAAGTCACAGCAGAGCAATCAGTTATTAAAATACTGTTGCTGCTGGAGTGCACTTAAATGACCAGACGTGTTATCCTGCCAGGGTACTGAAGTAATTTCTGGGACCTCACTTTTGGGATATTGTCTTTGCATTGTATTCCCTTTTATAACAGAACCTGTTTGGGATTTTGACATCCTGACCCGCTTTGCTGCTTACTTTAGGTGATTAGCAATGTTTGACCAATGACCAATGGCTGTATATCTAGTCAGTGTCTAGCCGATACTGAATCTACAACATGTAGATTAAACATGTTGCCTAGTGTAGTCAGACTTTCTGAAGTCTTTGGACTCTTTTGAGATTCTATTTGGTAAATCAAAACCATAAAGTACAGGTAATATTATCAAAATGATTCCAAAATGAATGACTTCTATAGGAACCTGTTCTTTTTAGTGTGACCAGTGCATTTCTATTCCTAAACAAGTGACTGTTTGTGGATTGTTTGTGTGTGTTATCTGTTATTTAATATATCTGGATCATTCTGTTCCTCTGGGCCTGTTTTCTCATCTCGGTGGTACAAATTGTATGGCCAGCCTTATTCCAGAGACATGTGTTTGGCATTGAGGCAGCTCTACACCTATCCTGGCTGTTGCAGCAGCTTGTGGTGGGCCCTGGGCTGCTGGGGGTCTTCATGGGTCTCTGCAGGCCCCAGACATGTCTCTTGGCTCCAGGCCCTCTCAGGATAGATTAGCCCTGGGGTAATATTGAGCCAGACACAACCAGGATGATGCCAACTGTTGGAGCCATGCCCAAGTGATACCATCAGGGGCTGTTTGCATGAACAGTCGGACCTTAATATAATACTATTATCATTTTATTTTGGTAGTAAGATCTAATTTTGAAGACAGGCTGTGTATATAGAAAGATTTCATAAGAAGAGATTCCACTCTGGTTGCTGGCCCCCTAATGTTTCTTCTGAGGATGTACATACCCTGTAAAATTGGGTTATTTCAGGACAGGACACAGGGTGTCTGTAATGTTCGGCAGAATCCACCTACTGTCACATTCACCTCACCTGCTCTTCGCACCACAATCCAGCATAGCCAAGAGCTGAAAATACTGCAGTGCCATCACAGCTCATATGTATGTGTAAACCTATCATTATGGTTTATAGAGACTTAAAACATGTTTCAAAAGAACATTATCCAGAACAACCCCAGGTTCTTGTGGAGTTTTTACATGCAGCCTTTTAGTTACTAGTCCAGATCTTTAACCACTAGGCTACTTTTTCATACAATGTAGGATCACTTTAGATTTTTACACATAGGCTCTTAAAGTTAATTGGAATGTATATCAGTGGTTAAAATTGAATCACATTTTGTATTCGGAGTAAATAAGTCAAAATGTGCAGTTGTACAGCTCCTTGTACCTTGTCTCCTACAATGTTGTCATTTTATGGTACTATCGGCTTATGTTTTTGCAAGGACTACATTAAGTTTAATTACCTTAATCGAGGTTTGTGATTGTTAATTGTGAATTGTGATTTTAATCACTTGGTCTACTGGTCAGTGGAATTAATAGCTGTTGAATCAAATTGCTGCTGTTGTCAAACCGAGACCACAAAATTTCATAACGGTAAGTGTTTTTGTCTGTACTGTCAGTGTCTATGTTGAGTTGTTCATTATTGTCTATTTTATTCAGATAAATAAATACAGTAAAAACAACAATATTGTTAAATATTATTATATATAATAAAAAAACAGTTTTCATAGCTTTATATTAATTATATTTAATTATATACAATATAATTATAACCCATTCCTCTGGTGTTCAAGAAACATTTATTATTATTATTATTATTATTATTATTATTATTATTATTATAGTTGAAAACAGTTTGCTGCTTTATATTTTTGTGAAAGCAGTTATACAGGATTCTTTTTACAGAATATTTAAAAATAACATTTGTATGAAATGGAAATCTAGATAACATCAATTGTTCATAAACAGTGGTTAAAGTGCTTTACATTTAGAGATTGATCTGAGATGTGAATACAGAATTAAAATGGTTATACATAGTAAGGAATTAACATGCTTATGAACTGCTTCCCATATGTTTTTGTTGTTGATGTCAGTCAAACCCAAAGCTCAATATATAGACGTTAAAAAATGAATAAATAAGAAGTAAATCTTAAAGTAATAAATCTAATGAATAGAATAAAGAATGAATGAAGGAATAATATATAAGAAAAAAAAAAGTGAAATAATTCGGCAAATAAGGTAAGTTAGAGCATACTGCTTAGTGAAAGAATGCACAGGTATAAATATCTGCTTATAGCCTGGACTTGAATGTGCCCAGTGAAACCACGATTTTTTTATTTATTTTTTTTCAGTCAGGCAGGGGGAGGAATGGAGGTTTTCATGCATGGTTATTAATAAAAAATTAGCTGGGAGTATCAACTCGGGAGCTGATGTTGCTGAAGTGACTGAGCCAAAACAGCTAATCTTCACAGTCGCAGTTTCAAGCACTTAGTTTTTCAGTTGTCTGTGAAATAAGCTATTCCATTTCCCTGCACCCTGCTCTCTCTCTCTCTCTCTCTCTCTCTCTCTCTCTCTCTCTCTCTCTCTTCCTCTCTTCTCTCTCTCTCATGCACACTCTTCTCTGCACTCTGCCCCCTAATTCTGAATATTTTAATAACTTATTTAGGTGGATGTGCCTTTAGAAAGGCAAGGCTATCATCTGTAATGTAGTCTACTTAAAAGAGTAGTCCCAAAATTACATTTCTCTCATTATATATTTAAACCCATATGAATGACTTTCCTTTATCTGTGTAACACAAAAGGCACATTTTTGAAGAATATACCAATTATTCTGTTCATTATAATCATATTAATATACGCTTAATAATGCAATCTTCTAACAGCACTGTTTTGTTTTACCCCTCAGGATGTGGAGATCTGAACGAATGCGGCGCTGTACATCCCTCAGATCAGTGAGCTGCTGAACCGGGTTCCCTGACAGATGCTGCTGCTTCTGAAAACCAACGACCTGCTGAGAGGCGTCGAGACTATCCTGCAGACTAGAGCCAGCTCCAGCTCCTTCATCAGGATGTCCCGCTGCTGTACTCATGCTATCGCCAGGTGAGACATCAGCGACAGCAAAGTGGTTGCATTTTAATATCTTTTTTTTGGTCCATAAGTTTATTTATTTGGCAAGGGTTGTAAATGGATAAAAAGAGTAAAAGAGTAAAGACTATACTGTTAAACAAAAAACAACAACAACAAAAAAAATCTGTCACGTAAATGTGTTTCATTAAAGAATCCTGAAAAACTATTTTAATGGTTTCCACTAAAATGTTAAGCGGCACAACTGTTTGCAACATTTTAAAAAATAAGAAATGTTTCTTGAGAACCCAAATCAGTATATTATAATGATTTCTGAATTATCATGTGACACAGAAGACTAGAGTAACGATACTGAAAGTTCAGCTTTTGGATCACAGGAATAAATTCTATTTCTCAAATATAATTTTAAAATTAATAAGATTTCCCAATACTGCTGTTTTTACTGCGCCCCCCAACATCACCCCCGAACCCCCACCCCAATGGCACCTTGGTGAGCATAAGAGGCTTTTTTTCAGAAACATTTCAAATCTTACTGACCTCAAACTTTTGAACGGAACTGTATATTTAATTTATTTATTAAAAATATGTATTTTCTATTTAATAATATTTAATACTGACTTAAAGTAGCAGTAAAATAAATTTATTTTACACAGATTTAGTCTTTATATTTATCAGAATTTCTTTCTTTTTAATCTCTTCTTTCTATAATAGTGAGGTTCTGCGATATTCACTGCCACATTACTTGAAAAGTCACAAGGTTAGAGTTTCAGCAGCACTCAAACGAACCGGTTCCCACACATTAAGAGTGTGTCTGCTCTTAAACACCTCATTGTCAAGTCCCTGATGTCATCTCAGTGCTAAAAAATGACAGTGTCATTCCTCTCACACCAGTAACCCACAGACACTTCGTGCCATAAGATCTCTCGTTCATTTACGCGGACTCTGTGGGACCTCACAAAGCATTTAAATGCACTGAGACACACAGGCACACAACTTACCAGCCCCCCAGCCCCCCCACGCCACTATATTCTACTATATTGTACTTTCCACAACAGTGAGCAGTGATCATATTGATTTATTCTCACCATTATAATGAAGAACACGATGATTTGGAGGAAAAAATCGTTCGGATTTGAAGGAGGGCCCCTGACAGTTGTCAGCGCAGAGACTCTCACTTCTGCTTGTAAAGGATTTCACGGCGATACAGAAAGAAAGAAGCACCCAGACATGAAACTCAATGTCGTCTGCCTCAGCGCTTCTTTATTAAAACCAAATGGCAGCAAAGTGCAGAATGCAGAATCTAAAATCCATTAGCAATTGCTGTGCTCGCAGAAACAGCAGAAAGAGAAAGACTAGAGAAGTAACCGGACCATCACCAACTGATTTAGTTTGATGTGAGCTGAAATGTTTGCGTTATCATCTATTATGGTGGTTGGGGTTTTTAATACAAGCTGTAGCAATCTAGCACAAAAAGCCTGACTCACTGAAACCATTCATCCAAAAACTTAAATTCTGCCATCATTTACTTACACTCAGACCAGTAAGGTTTCTTTCTTTTTTTTGGTTTGGATGACAAAAGTTGACATTTTAAAAGAATTGTTATGTAAGACGATAAAATATAACATGAAAACTCATAAAAGAGTTCATAGAGTGCTTTAGTCACATAGACCACTTTTATGGTGCCATTACAGTGTTTTTGTTTGGAACAATATGAAGGTGAGTAAATAATGACAGAATTTTCCTTTTTGAGTGAACCATTCCTTTAAAATACAGAAATATGGGTCTTGTTCTTTCTTTGTGGACTATACAGCCCACTCACTTTTCTTTGAAACACACACTCTGTGAAGCAACGTCATGAAGAAATTAGGTTATTTTTCTTAGTCTCCCCATGAAAGCAAAGTGACATTAGCATTCATTCTGTAGCCTCACACTGTTAAGTGTTATTTTGAGCCTCACTGTACAAGCGATCTGTGATCACGGTTCTGGAGGTGCCCCTGCACTTTTCAAAATACTTAATGGTGTCTGGAGAAAATTAGAAGAAAAGAGCATCTTTTCTGATCCATTTATATGTTTGCCTAGCTTTTTTAAATCAAATTTAGATTTCACAGTTTGCAGTTTATGCATATGCAAATATGCAGTGAGCCACTGTCCACCAACTTCAGTACAGATTTGACAATTGCTTGAATGTGGTTTCCTTTTTACCCCTGCATTTAATATAATATAATGTATAATCATTGTAATACACAGCCTATAAAGTTAATTAAGTGGTTATTTTCATTAAAGCATAGTTGTCAGCAGCTCCTTAAGTATGAACCATAAATGCTAGTTACACACTTCAGCATTTAAAGAGGTCTGAGTAATTAATCAGACTAATCACGAGTCCCATGTTTAGCGTTTTGTAATACCTTTCATTAATAATTCTAAAGATTAGCCTGTATAGTGATTAACAGATCTGTAGTGCATTTCCATTAAAATATAAATATAAATTAAGTATAATGACATATCTGAGTGTATTAATGTACTTTAAAATCTCTTAAATATGTGATGCAAAGATCCGTGGTGTTATTAACGTTATTATAAGTTCAACATATGTGTTCACTTGATGCCATTTTTTTTTTTAAGTAACCACTCATTTAAAAAAAACTTTTTTCATCTATTTATGATGTACTCAATCTATTGTCTGAAGAGTTCTGGCATTGTGGCCACTTCCCAAGAAATAAATACTTTCCAATAAAGAGTACGTGAACAGGATTAAAGTTTCTGAGTTGCCATTTTGTAAATACAATAATTCAGATATAGAAATGTTAGGAAACTTGAAGTGAGCTTTAGTCTTAACCAAGTAAATAATTCAGGACTAGGTAAGTGGGTAAGTGACATTAAGTTTTTTCCACCCCTCCATCAGACTCCATTTTTTTTTCTGCCAACCACTGAGCTGCCCACATAGAATTGTTGGATATCATAACACAGCAAAGATGCATGCGCCCCTAAACATTCTACCAGCTTAAGAATGTTGTGACATATTGGTTTCAAATGTGCTTTAATGCCTCAGCTTCCTGTAAAGTTAGTCGTTTTCAGGTTTCTAACATATGCAAGGTGATGAGAAACGAGGAGTGGAGGTATATGATGGGTTCACTCTTTCTGTCATTCTCTGTCTGCTCACAGACAGACAGTAATTAATCTCCTGCTCAGCTGTGATGACAATCTCTATCTTATTTTTATTTGTTAAATATGGATTATTCACAAAATCCACAAAGTTATACTCTTAAATATATACATGCAGGATCCAAAGTTAACTCTAGTGTCACATGTAAAAATCCGGTTTGGCTGTAATGGAATCACTTACACACACACACACGCAGACACACACACAAACACACACACACACACACACACACACAGACGTTTGTTTTTGTGAAAAGTGGGGACATCCCATAGGCGTAATGGTTTTAATACTGTATAAACTCTATTCTATCGCCCTACACCAACCCTACACCTAATCCTTACACCTACACCTAAACTTTGTGCATTTTTACTTTCTCAAAAAACTAATTCTGTATGGTTGTAAGTGTTTAAAAAAACGGTGACATGGGTTATGTCCTCATAAGTCACCCTCTCCTTGAAATACCTGTGTCATACCCTGTGTCCTGATATGTCACAAAAACAGGCCCACACACTACACTATTACACTACTGTTCAAAAGTTTGGGGTCAGTAAGATATTTTTTCAATAACTTAATACTTATATTCAGCAAGTGTTGATCAAATTGATCAAAAGTGACACTAGAGACACTAGAGAGTATAATGTAGCAAAATATTTATTTTGCACATAAATGCAGTTTGCATTCTTTATTTATTTATTTATTTTTTAATTAAATAAATTAAAATCAGCTTGGCCATCACAGGAATGAGTTATGTTATTAAAGATGGTAAGAATAGAAAACACGTTAAATTGTAATAATATTTAAAATTAAGAGGTGAAAAGTTAGAATTGTCAGATATAAACTGCAGTTACCTTTAAGTTTTTATCCCATGGTTAAAACAAGGTTTTCATAGTTTTAATGTATTTTTGATCAAATACATGCAGCATTTTGCAGCAAAACATCGACCTTTGAATAGCTGTCTAATTCATAATTTTTGTGTATATATTTTTACATGTATATTATATGCAAAATCTACTTCCGTGACTTCTGTGTTATTCTGTAAGAATAAATATATAAGATTATATATATATATATATATATATATATATATATATATATATATATATATATATATATATATATATATATATATATATATATATATATATATATATTTGACAATTGCTATATATATAACTTTTGGACTGTGCTGAGCATGCAACAAATTACTGTTGACATTTTTGCAAGGTTTTTGGCAAAGTAGGATGAGTGACAATTGGTGACCACCAGTCCCTGCTTTCGGTTTTGAGCCTGTGTTGTGTTCATGCAGTCGCTGTGCTCCTGTCAGATGGTAGATATGATCCCACAGTGTGACATCTCCAGTCTGACACAGCAGCTATGGCCTGAGAAGTCAAACTTGTCCACCTCAAAAAGCTTTCTACAGTTTGAATACTCAGAAATTAGAGTGAATTTCCTCTCCTCTCATTTCTCACTCCTCTCATCTCTCTTTTCCCCAAGGGAACGTGTAAGGAAATGAACGTGATTTCACTTACTGTTTGTCAGTTCAAAGCTGTTAGCTGTGACAATGTGAGACGCGTTTCACCCCAAGGACTTACAGTACTACGGCCTCGACACTGCTCTCTCTCTCTCACACTGTTAATATTACATGACCTAGTGTGGTTTGTCTAAAGTCATCATTTACTGTACACCATGGAGCCAGAGCCAACACAATCTAAATCATTTACAGCCAGCTTACTTTAACCTGTGTAATATCACCTCTCCTCTACTGGATCTTTGTCTTACTTATCTTTCTCTGTCTCTCTCTTAGAAACCAAGTCTCGGACCAGGTTACTGTAGATCTCTCTGTTAGAGCGTTGGTCTCTCTGTATGAACTTATGGTGTGACTCCACAGCTTCACACTGGCCAGATGGGTCTGTTACTTCCTCAACTTCCTGTCCTATTCAAACTGAAAGCCTTGAACCAGGGCATTACACCCTCTTCACTGAACTCAGGACACTGCCAAGTGCAATGTGGGTTGATCAAGAACTCTTTTTAATGAGAGTCTTTTTTGTTGTTTGTTTTGTTGTCTACTGACAGCCATAGTCACGTAAAAGGTGACTGATCATGTGATTGATAAATCGTGATCTGTCCGTGTGAGCAAATGCTCCATGTATGCTTGCTTCTTTTTCTTTTTCTTTTTTTACGTGTCCAAATGATAATTTTCACAGTATTGTAAGTTAGTTTGCATTGTTCAGTATCTCAGACTTGTGAAATCACTGCTGGAATCAATATTGAGCTGCAATGTGCACATCACAGAAATTCATGGAAATTCAATATTCAATTTAATGTAACAGTTACAGAATAATATTAAAACAGACTTTATTTTGTAACTTCTAGTAGATTTTCTTTGAGTGAAACAGTGGATTTTATATTTTTTGTTTTCATTTTAGTTAGTCATTTTGTTGTGTTTTTGTTATTTTTTAAGTTTATTGTGTTTTTGTTGATTTCGTTTTAGTTATTTTAATCCTTAACTTTAAACTAAATGAAAATGAGAAGTCACTTAATGTTTTTATTTCAAGGGATGTTTTATGGTTTTAGGTCTAGTGAAAGGATAATAATATCCCTGATTCTAGTCTTTTTTATGCAGAAGTTTTGGATCAATTGCACCCTGTTCTTCCTTCCCAGGTTAGCTTTTTTTAAGGTTGAGGGGCTACAGTGGCATGCATCACAGAAAACCCCTCACTTCCCCCAGCCTGAAGGCAACAGCCAGCAGTCAGGAAGTCCAACCCTACCATACTAATGCCCTCAGGCTAGAGAGAAGATTTTAGCTGCCAAGCATCGGATGATGGACGCAGTTATCTGCTCAACAAGTCTCTTCCACATCACTCTCTGCTCAGCTGCACAGCTGAAACCAAATTGCTGAATCCCAGCTTCACCATCCACCATAATGTGTCATTTACTGTGTCCACAGTTAATCCTGTCAGGCACGAATTGCAGCTATAGTGTGTTTCCAGGAGCCGTGCAAACTTGTAATTAATAATTTCTGTGGATGGGATGCACTCGAAAATGCACTATTACATTTTTCTGTCCCCTTGATATTAGCTCTTTACAATTTCTGTTGTAAACTCTTTCTCACGTGTTGTTGTTGTTTGTCATGTCAGGAAAATTTCCTTGGTTTGCAATAGCTGAGCTTATAGCCCAGAAAGATGGAGATAGCGCTTAAAAAAAGAAGAAGGAAAGATTGATTGATTGATCTGTGTTGGTCTTGAATGAACCAATAGTGTATTTTTATTATATTAGAATGATTTCTGAAGGAAGACTGGAGTAATGGCTGTTAAAACAATAAGCTTTATCATTTTATTTCATTTATTTACTTTTTTATTATTATTTAATTATTTTATTTATTTTTACCATTTTTAATGAGACAATACAATCCTTTAATATGCCTTTGTGCTTTTATTAAAATAGTATTTTCTCCTTTCAGAACTCTAAATGAGACAAACTGTCTTTTCTAGCTATGGTAATTTTTTTATATCTATTTTTAATCATTATTTTGTCTGATAAAAAATATTTAGTCAATATTGCCTGTGCATTCTTTTTTTATTCATTAATTGTAATGTCATTATCTCATTTTATACAACACACACAATCACACACACACACTGGTATATAATGTGTGTGGTAATATTCATATTTCTAATGCAAGACACTTCAATTATGTTCTGTTGTCTCAATCCCCTTTCCACTGTTTAGAATTTCTTTCTCCTGAAGAGTCAGAAATGGAAAATCTCTCCCCATCTCTCTCTCTCTTCTGAGTCAGAAAAGGACAATGGCTGCTTTTTCCTTATCACTTTATTTCCATCTCTTAATTAGACTCGACCTCTGTAGGCAAACCCAGAGCCAACGTTAAGCCTGTGTCTGCCCAGAATAAAAAATCCATCCATCTTGATCAAAACGCTGAGGCTGGAGCTGCCAAATGTAATCACCCTGGTAATAGGTCTGAAGCCTACCTTGGGTACAAAAAGGTGACCAGAGAAGTAGAACTTCAGCTTCAGGTGTGTTCTTTGGTTTAGTTTCAGTAAGGTTTGCAAAGATGTGCTTTAACTGTGCATGGAAAACACTGGCATTCTAACTATAAACATATTTATTTATTTTTTTATCATTAGTCATATTTTACTCAGTGTTGCTCATTGTGTTAGCTGTATATAATAATAATATTGTAATAATGCGTTTCTTTAAAAAAAAAAATGGATATGGTGATTTGATGTATATCATTTGTCCAGCTATTATATTATCAGGTTTTGTTGCTGCAGTTAAGTGAGGAGAAGAAATAAGGCATAAGAAGTAAATTAAATGTTGTAATCAATTGCCCCACATCATAGAATGTAATTTCTTTAATTCACTACGGATGAATGAAAGGGGAGTACACCATCATCACCACTCTACTATACCTGTTGTATGCTGCTATCCAGTTTTATAATAACATTTGAACATGTGTTTCATGGTGAACTGTATTTGTGACTGTAATTACAAATCTTTTATTATACAAATATTTGACCTTGGCCTTACTTTTACATAAGGCAGAATACATACTGCTACTAAATGAGGACATCCATAACTGTTCTCAAATGGAGAAATTTGCTGACCAATGGATCCTCTGCAGTGAATGGGTGCCATCAGATTGAGAATCTAAATATCTGATAAAAGCATCACAATAATCCACAAGTAATTTACTTAAATTCATCAATATGACATTATAATTTTAATATTTTAAAGTTTTTAGCTAAAATATGAGCCATTGATCCATAATAACACTCCAGTGAAAAAGTCCATCCCATGTTGTCTTCTCACATTAAAATCCATATATATCATTTAATTCACAACACGTTAATTAACAGACTGGAGTTGTGTGGACTGCTTGTGGATTATTGTGATGTTTTTATCAGCTGTTTGGATTCTCATTCTGACGGCACCCATTCACTGCAGAGGATCCATTGGTCAGCAAATTTCTCCAAATCTGTTGTGATGAACAAGCACACTTATACATCTTGGATGGCTTGAGGGTGAGTACATTTTCCAGCATTTTAGGGTGAACTATTCCTTGAAATCCATTGTGTAGTTTTGTTCTAAATACATTTATGAGAAAGCATTCATGTATATTTGGTAATATTTTATCATATTCATTTTCAAATCACTCTCACAATTTGGAAACGAACATTCTGTGTTTCAGAGAGGGTGGTGTTTACATGTGAAGATCACTTTTAAACCATCTCCATCACAAGCCAAGGAAACCACACTCGCATGGCCGTTTCCTGACGTTTTTAGGTTGGGTTGATACGCCGTGGTTTAAGCGTGGCGATAGATTTAAGAGCAGCGGCAGCCATGAAAGACATTTTAATCTGCTAATGGAAAATCACATTACGTGTTTTCCCTCCAATTTGGCTCTTCTGTTAGTGCAGTATCATAGATTCTGGATTGCAGTGCAGGGTTGGATTGAGCCACTTTTCTTCTGGCTGTCCGCATGGTAAAACTCAGCATTTGAGATGGAGATTACTGCTCTCCCAAAGAATAATTGTCCCCTAGGATTATCTTCATTTGCTCTTATGCAGCTGCGACTTTTCTCATTGCAACCTATTATTCCAACAGGTAAGGTTGGTGTGTTACCCGAGGGCTTCCAGAGTCCCTCTGAATATTTCAGATATCTGATACCTTTGTATGGAGTTCTCAAGGAAACTCTAGGAGCAAGGTATTCATGTAATCCTGCCAATCATAATGCTCCAGGTAAAGAAAAAAACTGCGTAACTCGCATATATATATATATATATATATATATATATATATATATATATATATATATATATATATATGCGTTCTCAAGCTGCACTGAGAGAGAAATTAGTTCATTTAATACTGCGAAATTACATTCCATTTTCCATTTCCATATTCGCAAATATATTAATTATTCATTATTTATAATAAATAATATTTATGGAATAAAGCACACACACAGTTATATATTATTTATTTATTTATTGCAACAAATCAAATATAGACACCCACCCTGTATATAATATTAATTTATCGAGGTTTGAACCTGCAACGTTTGATTTCCAGACCTTGAGCCCCATGAAACAAACCTTCTTTTTTTTCACACGATAAGAGGAAGAGTTACAACAACTCAGTCATCCAGGCTCACCAGTGTCTGTTATAGTTCATGGAAGACAGAAAATACTTCAGATAAAGAGAAGGGATAAAAAAGCCCAAAGAGAGCAGAAAGAAGTGTGCATGACCAAGGAACAATAAATCCGTGGGTATGCATGCTGCTCCTCTGCGCTCTCAGGCTGCAGTGGGAAATGAGTTCATTTAATACTGTGAAATTCCATTAGAAGAGAACATGATGATTTAGAAACAGCAAGCATGCGGTTTGCAGGCCCTCTTAGACACTCATAATTCCCCCCAAGACCAACTCTGATGAAACGGCCAAAACATATTTATTCAGAGATTTAATCTCTGTAATCATAAAAATGGCTTTACTGTTGCTTTGGAAACAGACCAGAAGTGAATGACCTTACAGCGTGTGTGTGTTCATCTCCTGTTTAAATGTGTAAAGTTCAAACCAATTTTCGAGCATTTAGCAGTGAAACTAATATTAGGGCAGTGAAAACAGTATCAAATGCTTAGCACCTTTCTGACACTGTTAAATGATACTGTGTAGAAATCAAGTATTATTTATTTTATAGAAAGTGCTGACACAGGGTATAACAGCTTTCCAAAATAATAATAATCTTTTTTTTTTTTAAGTCTACAAAACATTGCTTTTAAACTTCTAGCTATAATACTGTATTTATTAGATTCAATCTTTTTATCAACTTTTTTTCTTTCAATTAGCAAAGGCTTTGCCATTCTTTTTGGAACTGATTGAACTTAGCATATGCCTTGGGCCCAACAATGTAATTCCTTTATAAATACTTATTAAGTGCAAAGCATTAATATTCATATATATTCATGTACAAAATATAGTCTAGAGAATACAGCGAGCAGCTTGACATGACAATCGTTAGCAGGTGCTGGTCACGTCATGCCTCTTCTCGTTTTTGCAACGATCATTTGGTGTAATTAAAGAAGAGCTTGCTTATGTAGAGCCCTGTAAATGAAGCCCACGATCATTAATTAGGCTCAGATGAAATGCATTGTCTGTGAGTTTCTCTTGAGATTTGTCCAGCGATAACAAAAGTGCAGTAAGTCTTGAGGCAGGTCAGACCACTCTTAGTTAACTGCCACTCTGCCTCGCAAAAATCAATACTAATCTTACTGATCCAGGCTAAGCTCAGACCGTTTCAATAAACAGGCGGTGAAGAATTGTGCCCTGCTTCAAAAACATGCCAATGTTGTCTTATGTAAGAGAATTTGTGCTCTCTTGAGGGAAAGACAATTTTCCACTGGTTTAGCCATTTTGAATTAACTTTTTTGAATCATTTTGAATCATTTGAATTAACTTCCAGATGTACAGTTGTAAAGTTGTATGAGTTGTAAACTCAGGATTGGGAGGGAAAACATGTATATCTCACAATGTTGAGTGTATATCTTGCATTTAACAAAGATCCACCCATCTTTGTTACTACTGCTACGTCTGAGAAGCCATGCTGCTCTCACGTCACACATCATGTTCTCACACAGTGAAAAATACATAGTGATGCAGAGGACACTGACAGTGTACCAAAAGACAAGACAGAGAAGTATACTTTTGGTATGAAACAAAGTCTCAGCTTTACAATTTTTTTTCAAACAATAAAGACCATTTTGTGGCTCTTTAATATCACAGATCGCTGTAGCGGCTCAGTTCAAGTGGCATCATGTGAACGGATCATCTCTAGTTATGGCACAAAATAAACATGAAAGAACATCAGAAGTTATCTTGTTTCAGCCATGGGAAGACATCAATACATTTTTCAAGTTCAAGTCCAACGACATTATTCTACTCTCCTGTAGTTTGTTTGTTTGTCGGAGCAGATTCAGTGTTATGAGTGGTCAGATCATCAATAAATTAAACTCCCAGCGAAGTGTGAATTGTGATTCTAGATGTGATTCTCAAATTTTCATTTTCAGGAAAACTACCATTTTTATAGTATTTAACCCTTTTAAGAGCTCTGATCGTTTTAACATTCTTTGTTTACAGTGTTGATCAGTTTTGCACTGGGAATTCTGTCATGCTCAGCACATACAGAAACTACTTCTTTCTTCTGAGTGTGTTGTCAGTGTTGTTATTACAGCTGTTTACTGCACCAAAAGAGTGTAGTTTTCAGTCACACCAGTATCTCTATGGTACAGTTTAAGCTGGACAATGTTTCACACCTTTCTAGAAACTCTGACTTCACACCTTGATGCTGGCAGCACGCCTGCTTCAGCCTACATTTAGTTTATGTTTGCTAAACAGTCTCTTGGGAATCCTTGCCATTGTAAAACATACTGTGGAGTGAGTGGCTCTCTATGAGACTTTAACTAAATACTGAATCTGATTTTGAATCTGATTAGCTTAGTCCAGTGGGAGATACTAAAAGTGTTCTTGGACAAAAAGGAAGATGGAAAAATATATTAACTTTAAAACACATCTCAGAATATTCAAGATTCTCAAAGATCATAGATAAATGAGGATTCAAATAAGTTTTATAAATTATAAAAAAAAATAATAAATAATGATAAATTTAGTTTTGTGTGTGTGTGTGTGTGTGCATATATACTCGAAGGACTGTTTTAAAAGTATTTATCATCTATACTGACTTATAACGTATAACTGACTTAAATGTTATGAGCATTTAAAAGAGTGCTTTTAAAGATAAATGCTTTGCATGTTTTAAATAATCAATACCGTTACTACTGTGAAATATTATTACAATTTAAAATAACTGTTCTCTATTAATATATTTTAGAATGTAATTTATTCCAGTAATGATAAAGCTGATTTTTAAGCAGCCATTACTCTAGTATCCAGTGTCAAACGATTCTTCAGAAATCATTCTAATATGCTAATTTGGTGCTCAAGAAACATTTCTTGTTGTTATGTTGAAAACAGTTGTGCTGCTTAATCATTTTGTGGAAACCAGGATTTAGTTTAATGAATAAAACGTTCATAAGAATAGCATTTATTTGAATTAGAAATCTTTTGGGACATTAAAAAGTCTTTACTGTCACTTAGCAAAGATTTTTTGAAAAGTATTTGTTTGCTTATCTATACCTTTTTGTCTGTATCGAGTATTCAAAGGACTGTTTTAGAATTATGTTTTGTCTTCAAATTAAAGTGTTTTAAAAATGTAAAATACTTTAAAAAAAAAGTATTTGAGTACTCAAAATACTCATGTGTATGGCCTCCTGTGATATCTTGAACATTGTTGTCCATTATTTCTTCCAAAGTACAGAGTGAATGATTCATTGTGCAGTGATCCTTTATAAAGAAGGAAGTAGGGAGAGTATGCACAATCAATTTATATAGACAAAACTGAGCAACGATGAGTGATGGAGGAAGATGAGAGGAAAATGATCCCTCATTGATCTCTGTCTTAATATGCTTTATTGCTCCAGAGGTGTCGGGTTAGATGGCAAAGACAGTGAACCAAGGTATTATTTATTCTGAATCTCTAGAGAAGTGGCGTGTGTCTGCGCCTATCTCCAGCAGTTGGACATCGATTAACTCACATCCCAATTTTTACCAGAAGCCCATTATGAACTTGATTCAATCATGTATCGAACCTGACATTTCATTTAACTCGTCCTAAAGTCCCATCATGCACTGTTCAAATAATGTTTCTTTTATTAGTGTTGCAATAGGTAGTTTGTTTCTGAATGGGAGGTTGTGGAGGTACTGAGCCCGAGAGGACCAGAGGTAGAATTTCAGATGTAGTTTTCATCAAGTTACAAACTGCTCAAGGGGAGTTTTAAGGCTCACAAGACTTTCATTGTCCTGCTTAAACAGAGCTGTCAGTTGCACTGTACATTTAGATCTCACTAGTTGTGTACAAACATTAGACATAAACTGTATATCTGATGAAAGAGCCATTTCTAGAGTGTCTCGCTTTGCTTTCTTGAAGGAAATTTTGAACTGGATTATGAATTAGTCTTTCATAAATCAATAATGAATTTAAAATATATTACGGTAACTTCATACAGTGATGTCTTTTTTTTTTTCATGTGATCTTGCAACCTGATAAGTAGCTCGGCTAACAGTGAATGTTCTCTCAAATGCCAAGGTAACACTTTACAGGAAGGTTTCATTTGTTAAATAGTTCAGTTAACATAAACTAACAATGAACAATTCTTATTAGTTAGGGATAATTTCTACATTTACTAATAGGCCTACATTTCAAAATCAAAAGTTGTATCTGTTAACATTAGTTAATTCAGTGTGAACTGACTAAAAAAACAAACAACTGTATTTTTTACTGTTTTAACCTTTTAACTAACATTTTAATGTTAAGGTTAATACGCTGTAAAGTTATTTGGTCTTTAAATTAAAATAATGTGTTCCCATAATGTCCCCTTGGCTTTGCATAACCAAGAAAAAATGTCTTTAAAAAACTGTATGCTTTAAATGTTCAGAGAACATACCAAAATAATATTCAAACTTAATGGGAATATTTAATTTTTAAAATGCTCTTAACATTAGCTGGGAGCCTGCGTCTCGCATAGCTTGCACTGTAAACAAAAAAAGAAAAAAAAAGAAAAAGACAACAAAAAGGTCACATTTACGGCAAAATACCGGTAGCTGTGGTTGACAGAAACTTACCGTAAAAAATATGGTATCAACATTTTAATTATTACAGACTAAACTTAAATTTACAGTATATATACGGAACAATTAAAGAAAAAATATAATAATCAACCTATTTAAGTAGTAATATATGTTTTGTGCTACTGAAATGCACTGACAACAACCAAGAACATGTGGTTATGAGAAAGTCACATGATGAATCAAAGCTCATCATAAACAGATCTTCCACAACCTGAGGAGAGGAATACTTAAATGTAGAAGGTGGACAGTGTCATTCTCACTATACTCACAATACTCACTATATTCTCACAATACTAGTTAAAGTGCAATTATGCCATCAGTCAATTGCACTAAAGATTTTTTTTTCCCCTTTCCTATGACTCAAAGTAACATGAACCTACAATAAAAAAAATTATAATTATTAAAAAAAAAAAATCACTGAGGATTGAGTAGGTTTCTATTTCAAAGCAGGTGACTCATCATCGATGTAAAAGTGAGAATTGAAAACTGAATATTATTTTGAACTTCTAGAACTTTCAATTGACATTATAACAGCTTCCATTCATATGAAAATTACTGCCCATAATGTAATTTCACATAACATCAGTGTGATGTCACGGTCCTAATTTGTCATTTTTATTGTTGCTGTGTACTGAAAAGTGGTATATTCATTTCGCAGCATATTTCACTTTCCATCTCTGGCACAGACAACAGCCGCCATCAGGTATTCTAGTTGCATAACGTTGCCATGTATTATTGATGTGGATATTCCTCTCTTAAACACACCAGCCAAGATACAGAGACACATTATACCTCTGCTATATCACTATGCATAGCTGCTCTTCTGTTGCCAGAAGGACTGTTAAATCAATATAGAACTGTATTTAATATTGCACATGCCAATCTGAATTTAAAATATGAGATTGTGAATTCATTAAAAAAGTTCACAATAGATCCAGTATTACTGACTTGAGCCCATAATTAATCGTATTGATATGTATATTTGGATTTAAAGATGCAATATCTTTCTTTCTTGTCAGTAAAAGTCTTTGTTGGTGGACTGACAGGTGGAGATGTGTGTTTATATATATATAAATATGTGTATGTGTGCGTGACCTGTTCTGCCGTCATCAGTTTACATGTGAGATAAGGAGTCTCTGGGGAAAGCTAGCCTGTTCTGACAGCTACAAAACCACATAGATCACTATCCCCGATGGGATTCAGGCTTTGTCATATTCTGGGTAGCCACTAAACTTACAAATAAAGACAAAACAGATACTTTTGAATAGATTTTGTAGTATGCATAGTCGCTTAAACATATAGTTTCATTCCTACCAGTCATATGCAAAGTTAGACTATATGGATTTGTGAATGGTACAATGTGGATGAAAGAAAACTAAGGACAACCCCCACCGCCATCACCACCACTGTTCAAATAACATTTACAAATGAACAATACCGTCCTTTGTTGGTTCTGCAGCTGCTGAACTTAAGTCAATAAAAAGTGCTATTTACCCAACCTCTGTACTGTATGTCATTTCCTGGCTGTTAATCTGCTTACATTATCTCACTTTGCTTAAATTTTCATAAGCTAGAAGCACATTTTTTAATAATGCTTTCTCATATGGTTATATCCTGAGATAAGCCTGACTAAATCCTGATCCTAGTCGGCACTTAAAATCTGATTTTATTTCCAAAACTCGCAAGATTTTCCATTTACTCCAAGGAGTTAATACTTCAGTGCTGTTTGGGATGCCTTCCTTGTGTGTATTTACGTATTGTGGAGTATTTTCGTGTTAAACACTTGTGTGATTATACCATGATTGTGCACTTATCTGGCGGTGGGCTCAAGCTGCTCACCACTCTTAGTCAACATCGTGACGCATTGGATGGGAAAATGTCCCGACCTGTTTTTGTGTAGGCTGCTATCTCTGCGTATCCACTCTGCATCATTTATTTTGTAACAGAGTTTTGTGTATGGGATGTGCTTTTAAAGCTCTTACAGTAGAGTTAAGTTTACTGACCCAAATGTTATGGTAACATCATGTTCAATTATGTGTTGCATGCTACTCTCAAACATTATGGGATAAAAGATGGCAGGAAATCACCCAAGTTAGTCTGTATCTTGCCATTGAAACTGTTTTAGTATATTTCAATAAAATCTTGCACAAAACAGCCTATGATTATAAAAATGTCTCTCTCCATACAATAATACAATGGATTGTGAAATAGATGGACTATTAGAAATAAAAAATAAATGTTTTAACCAGAAGAGCGGGAAGTGATGTATTTATTAAGTTCTTCCTGGATCAAAAATAGATGTTCATGTTGAGGAATGATCCAAAATCTTTGTATTTTTTAATTTATTTTATTAATTTATAGAATTGTATTGTAAAGACCATTATTAAATCACAATCATTTTTACTTGAAATGAAAAATTAAATAAACTAAAAAGTATGTTCAGAGAAATCTAACAAAATGAAGTAGTGGAACAAAAAAAAAAAAAAAATACATAGAATATGAAATAGGCAAACTACAATAAGTAAAAAAAATAAAATAAATAAAAAATAAACCAGAATGGCATATTCAACATTTTACAAGAAGATAAAGCACTAGGCTCAGATGAAGTATAAATGGCAATGTAAATGCAGGCAGTGATGTATTTCCTGTGCTGTTCCTTTACCCTTGTGCCTCTACACTTCTATTTAAAGCAAGCAGAATTGGCTTGACATAGATAAGTTCTTCTTTGCTCGAAAATAAATGGTCATGTTGAGTCAATGAAGACTTTTAAAGATGGCAGTGTAATCACAGTAATTAGAGTCGAGGTGGGAGGATGGAGCACTCAGGAACCAAGATGAAAGATCCACCGCTGCTATAGAACTACATGAAACTGTGTGCATTATGCTCACTTTTTACAGAGAAATAATAATTCCAAACCAACTCATCCATTTCCCAGAAATGCATTTTGACAGAAGGTTAAATCTTGAACTTGACTTTGAGGAGAGAGTGAGATGAAGAAGGAGAGACTGGCAGACAGGAGGAGGATAGGGGGAGGAAGTCGATGAAGTCAGATAACAGATTCAGAGAGACAGAAGTAGCTAGAGTGAGATAATCTCTATAGAATCAGCTCTGGGAAATGTAATGGAAGTTGGACTGATCTAGGGACAGGACGTGTCTAGTGTAATGCACTTATGATGTCAGGGCGAGTAATGAGCCACCCGACATCAAGGAAATGAGGCTTTGATAATGTCTGCATTCCCAGAACTCAGGCAATGCCTTTACTTCTTTGGAAAGAAAAGAAGCATAGGAAAGAAATGAGAGAGAGAGAACTTCCCGCAATACTTCCGCAATACTTGGTTCAATCTTTGTGAAAGAATGCTTTCAGAGGAGAAATGCTTTCTGCACTGTGGATAGAAAAAAATAAGCTTTTAGACCAAGGATTTTGTGTGTGTGTGTGTGTGTGTGTGTGTGTGGTTTTTGTTATTTATTGTGTTTATTTATTTATTTTTGTTGTTGTTGTTTTTTTGTAAAAAAAAAAAATTATTGGTTTCCGAAAAAACAACAACTTTTTACAAGTTACATTTACTTTAGAAGAAAATAAATATATGAAGTTTAAGTGAAAACATGAAAGCGGCTTACATATTTATTTTTATTTACAAATTAAAAACACTTTTGAAGATTTTAAACAAACCTTTTGTAAATATAGTTGAAGTTTTCTAAAAATAAAACTTGATATCCTGATCTTGTTAAAAATATTGTGTGTTACACAGAGGCAAATTAAACATTACTGGAACAACAAACAACATGGTATTGTTTGGCTAAGATAATTAATTATGTAATATTAAGGTTATAAATTAAAACAAAAGAAGAGAATTTACAGTCTGTTACTTATCTGACTGTTGGAATTGACTGTGTTTGTGCCTGTTTGTGGGTATGGGGAAAACAGAAACGAAAGAGTCACTAAGAAATACAATAGTGAATTCTCAGGTATTAAAAAAAATTGAACAGGTGGGGCTGTACTCTGAGATAACAAGGGTTGAGTAAGCTAGACAGGCTGTGAATGTGAGACACGGATATCCTGCACACAGCTTCAGCATGGGGTGCTCGAGCAGATGCTCACAGAAATTTGATCACAGTGAGAGAAATAGAGAGATGTGAGAGATGGAGATCTTGCTTGATGAATGTGAGAATCTCAGAGGAAATGTCAGTGAATGCTCCAGTGACTCAGTATGTTATTGCTCTCTTTTTTCTCTAGTTTTCTATCTCTCTCTTTGTTTATCTGTCAGATTGTCTCTCTCTACAATGTTTCTCCTTTTTCTTAATGCCATTCTGGCTCTTCTGTCTCATACACACAAAACTGATACAACATATTTTTTTAGCTCCTTACTCATTCAAAACCTCCTCCTCTCTGAAATATTTTGAATGCTCATCTATGGGCATTTTTTTTTCATCGTAGATGCAATTTTCTCTGAAAACTAAAGTGTCTTTTTCTTCTCAAACTTAAACATGTTTAGTAATAAAAATGTAATATTCTAGGTCTTTGGGCTTTGCTTCATGAATAGACCTTGTTGACTTTCACAATTTGGACAAGATCTTTTGTGTTCTGCAGAAGAATGAAAATCTTACAAATTTGGAATGACATGAGAGTGAATAAATGATGACAGAATGAGAAGGCCAGTAGTATATATTAGAAATCCTAAATAAAGGGCAAACTATCCCTATAACTGATTATTTGTAGTGTATATTCACCTTGAAGGTGGTGTATACAGTCTATTATTGTACCCCCAGCAGGAAGCTCTTGTCTATTTTATCCGATTTTATGAAATGGTGGTTTTAGATTTGCTCAGACTAAGACTTAAAACCATGCAGCAGAAACCTGATTTTCTTATGCGCTTTGCGAAACAGAGGTCTTTCACAGTAAAGCCAGCCATTATGCAGTGACTGAACTTATCCTTTTTTCCCTTATCATCCTTTTACAACAAAGCTTGTGTTGCTTGTCTGATTTCCTTCTGACACTAGACTTTAATAAGAGTGAGAGAAAGATGCATTGGCTGGTGCCTCAGCTCTATGGAAACTAAGGACAGCAAGGAAAGATACTTATTACAACAAGAAATACTAGGTTGAAAGTAAATCCTGGAACTGATAAATCCATAGGTCAGTCTTCCAGAGCAAAGCTAAACAGAATATGAGAACAGAGCTGTCAGTCTCTACCAGCATGCTCTCTTTTCAGCTTGTGTCATCAGCTGCAACACAGGAAGCCCAAGACTGTGAGTATGTCATTCAATATGTTGTTTACTTAGTCAGTCTAAGTAAATCTGCTTTGAACTTATACCTGCGGGCACAACATTGATCCACTTGACCCAGGCGGCTTCCAGGTTTAATTGAAAAAGAATAGCTGAGACCTTTATGCATTAACTGAAGAAATCAATATCTGCAGAATGCCACCCTGCAAACTCTCTCCTTAGATGCCAGAGCAGCTAGCAGGCAGGTTGTTTGCAATGCTTAGGAGAGTAAACAGATGGTTTCCTCTGTTGTCTGTTTTTATTGTGTACCGTACAGGTGTACTGTGCTGTTTTATGTACTCAGATTGTTAGTGAGTGCAAAGGCAGTCATCTATTCCTCTCTTTTGTTTTATGTTATGATATGTTGAATGACAACAGGTGGCAAACATCCCACTGTAAAGCTTCAACATAAATTTCCTGCAGATAACCATTTTAAAACTTCAAACTGCCACTTCCAGCTAAAATACACATAATCTATCCATAATATTGCTTTCTCCAGTGATAGAGTCATATCATCTGAATCAGGAGAGAGATATGCACAGATTGTTTACAAGAGAAAAAGTCAAAAAACTGCTGTGGATCCATTGGTGAGCTAGCAATTAAAGGAGAATAAAAGGGTTTTGTGCACACAAATGATTGATCGATTGATTGATTTAGATTAATCAGCAGATCAAGTTGTTATTTTCATTTAAAATTATGAGGTAAAAAATGAAACATGGATGAATTGTTCACAATAAGAAAATATATAGGGTCACAGGCACCAGTCACAGAATTCATGGAATGCACATTATTTACAATACATGTTTATGATAGTTTTACACATTTTACAATGTTTAGTCCAATTCCACTTAAAGGGTTAGTTCACCCGAGAATGAAAATTTTCCATCTTCTACTCATCCTCGAAGCAGTTCGGAGGATTTCGAAATGAGCCAAGAGGAGACTGGTTTTCCTTTGCTAAAGTAAGGAAACGCCTAAATTTCCCAGAGGCGTTAGCGATGCATATCTTCCGCCTGCAAGTCTTCCGGTTCCCAACACTCAGCAGATGTTAGAAAAAAAAGTGTTTATTGCGTTTGAAATCTGAATATTTATCTTACAAAAATGCATGGATTCGCTACAGGGGACCTTTATTCACACCAGAGCCAGAGAGTGAGGACGTTTTATTACTGATGTGTGCACTTTATTTCATATCTTCTGAACTATTGACAACAAACACCCACTGCCCCCCATTGAAAGCATGGACAATTTTTTTTTAACTTTATTATTCTTTATTATAATTATTCTGAAAGAAGAAAGTCACATACTCCTTGGATGCTTCAAGGGTGAGTAGAACATAGACAAATTTAAATTTGGGTGAACTAACCTTTAATTAACAATATGATGTATATTTTTACATCTATCAATATCTTCATATACAATAGTCAAAATTTGAAATGGATTAAACCTTTCATCAAAGTTGTCCTAAAACCTAAAACCAAATAGCATTCTTGTCTTAGGACAACTTTGATGAAAGGTTTAATCCACTTCAAATGTTGACTACTTGCATATCTGTACAACAGAGTGTTAGTATC
>NW_020526140.1:0-27038 GCF_003368295.1 Carassius auratus
TGTAACTTTAGAGACCTTCCCTAAATTTGAGACTCTAGAAAGTCCAATGTCAAGACAACTTTATGCCTGTTTTATTTTCTTTAGTTTTCTTTTCTCTGTGCCGGATTGCTGATGTCCTATACCCAGGCATAGATGTCCATCCATCAATTACGAACATTCAGCCGCAAACATGAGGTGTGTGCGGTCGCGAGCGCCGGATGGGAGAATGACGCATGTTTTTTTTTTTTTTTTTTTTTTTGAGCAACTGGGATGGTGCCCCCTCTGGGAGTTGGTGCCCTACGAAGACTGCATACTATGTTATACTGCATAATGTTAACAAATTAGACATTATTTTACAGTGTTACCAAATCCTTAAATAATGTATTAGTGTTTTGTAATGATTTTAATGACCTATAAGCATTTGTGAAATAGTTTTTGCTTGCATTACAGCTTTATCTGTCAGTTGAAGAGTTTTACTGTTACATCCATGAGATTAATAAATGTCATGTCACGTCACAGGTTGTCATAGGTCAGTATCAAATGAGTTTGAAATTATTATTTGCAGCACAAATTAGGGTTCTTAGGATGTTTTTAAATCCCTAAAACTGTCAGAAAAGGATAAGGCCTAAGAGATTTCTTAACCTGTAATGAAAGGAAAAAAACACCACCATTAGCAACAACAAAAACAATAACAATTTAAAATACAGATTTTTTTTTTCCTGATTATTAAAGGGATGATTAGGTCTCTCTGTCTCTCTCTCTGCCAGACAGCCCCTCCCTACAGTCCACACACACTGTCACAGTCCACCAACCCCCTCACACTCCCCCTCCCTCTCCCCCTCCCTTCCCTCACACAGACAGGGTGGCCAGAGTGAGATCATGTCAGTTGAGAAGTCTGACAGTTTTTTAATTTTCTTTTATCCATACAGTGTTGTAAAGTCGTGAAACTATGCATATTTCCTCAAAATGATTTGATCTTTGTATAAAAAAATGCTTTGAAGTGTTTGGAAGCTGCAATTTAAACATACAAGGCAATTAATGTTTCCCTTTTTACTGTCATTTCAAAAATTCACCACGACAAAACCGTTCAAGCTAACCAAAATCCGTTCGCAATTTAAGTTCCTCAATGGTTTTTCTTCATGTAGACAAAGTTTGGTGTGTATAGTGTACTTCCCCTGTGAGGAGTATGCATTAAATCAGAGCTCAATTTAAATATTCAAATCAAAATAGCCGACTTCCTGTTGGTCGTAGCTGATGACTGTGAATTAGAAAGTTGTCCGTCTTGAAAAGAACAATTTATGTACCAAGTTTGGTGTCTGTAGCTAAAACTAACCCCCCCACTTTTGACAAAAGGTGGCGCTATAGAGTGCCTCCTTCACGCCCTTTTAAAAGCTTTTGCCATTGTCTAGCTATCACTAATACTGATATGTGTTTTGAGTTTTATGTAAATCTGAGCTTGTTGTCTGCCTCAAACTCACCATAACAGAACATTCAAGTTTGACACGTTGCCATGGCAACACTATATCAGATATCAATATCCCCACAACAGATTTACATCGGCCGTGTTTTGTCATTATTCTGATGAAGTTTTAAGTAAATAGAGTAAAAATAAGATGCTGAATTCAAAGCATTTGGAAAATGGCACACTTCCTGCTGCCAGTTGGTGGCGCTATAATGTTGACTCTTAATAGTCACATATATACGATCAGTATCATACAACGAACAAACCAATGAAGTTTGATCAAATTCAGGAAATGTATGTGGATGTTATTAGACATTTCCTGTTTCTCATATCTCGCCATAATTTCAACGCCTCGCCACGGGCAAACCGTTCGAGATATCAAAAATCCCCTCGCAATTTTCCATCCCCAATGTCTTGAGATCATGTTGACCGAGTTTGGTGGCAATCAAGTAAAAGACCTATGACAAGTATATCAAATTCCAGAGCATGCTTTTTATAAACAGCCCTAAATAGCTGACTTCCTGTTGGGCGGAGCCTATGACATAGAGTGCGAAAGTTGCTCGGCTCAATGAGATCTATAAGTGTACTGAGTTTCATATAAATACATGAAAGTGTGTGTGAGCTATGGTTCAAGATTTCTGACTGTGTTCCAGGGGGCGCTGTAGAGTCCCTGTGCCACGCCCGGGGCCCAGTCTCTGTGGCTTCCTGATGGCCGCAGATTCCAATGTGTGTGCCAATTTTCAAGAGTTTTTGAGCATGTTAAGGCCTCCAAAAACCCCCGGAAGGTTTAATAAAAAATAAAAAAAATAATAATAATAAGAAGAAGAATAATCCTTAGAAGAACAATAGGGCTCTTCGCCCCTTCGGGCTTGAGCCCTAATAATCCTTAGAAGAACAATAGGGCTCTTCGCCCCTTCGGGCTTGAGCCCTAATAATTAAAGCTGCAAGCAGCGATGAACGGGCCCTCGCACCCGGGCTCACCGCCATCGTGTTGCTTTAGTAAAAAGGTGAACGTTGAGAAATATGCATTTAATGTCCTAAATATAAGTGGAATATATCAAAGTATATCCCATATATGTGCCAATCTTACCGTTGCCAGCAGGTGGCGCTATCATTATAATGGAATATTGGCCTTCAGATGTGTTCAGGCCAGGACTCTTATCAAACATTTGAAGTTTGGGGAAGATTGAACATTTTATGCTTGAGTTACAACAACTTCTCTTGCTGTGGCAAGACATCAAATTTTGTCATGGCGCCATGGAAACGCCCTTTAACAAAAACTCAAGATCTCCAAAAGTTAACATTGCACAGGCCTTTAGATTAGATTGACCACAAAATATATGTTAATCTCAAAAAAATTATAGGAGTAGTTTTTCGCAGCGTAAAACATGTCACTTCCTGTTGCCAATAGGTGGCGCTATGACTATAACTGAATGTGGGCATGTAGATCTGTCAAGGGCAGACGTTTTATCTAACATGTGAAGTTTGGGGCAGATTGGACATTGTATGTCTGAGTTAAAGCAACTTCCTTTTTCATGGCGAAACATCGAAATTTGTCAGGCCACCATGGACACGCCCTTTAACGAAATCTAAAGATCTTCGCAATTTAACATCGCAAAGGGCTTAAGATTACACTGACCAGGTTTGGTGTTGATCTGAATAAATCTCTAGGAGGAGTTCGTTAAAGTACAACCCCTGAAAATGGCAAAAACAACGCCAATTTTGCAGAGAAAATTCTAAATAACCAACTTCCTGTTGGGATTCGGATTTCGTACCAAGAGACTTTTTTGTAGGTATTGATGTGTTACATGTGTATACCGATTTTTGTACATGTACGTGAAACATAGCTCGAGGCGCACTCTGTTGAATGTGTATAGGTGGCGCTATCGAGCCATTTTGCCACTACTGATGGAATTTTGGCCTTCAGATGTGTTCAGGCCAGGACTCTTATCACACATGTGCAGTTTGGGGAAGATCAGACATTTTATGCCTGAGTTATAACATCTTTTATTCCCAAGGCGAGACATCGAACTTCGTGACGGCGCCATGGACACGCCTTTTAACGAAAACTCAAGATCTTCACAATTTAACATCGCACAGGCCTTTAGATTAGACTGACCACAAAAAAAAATTGATGTCATAAAATTTTTAGGAGTAGTTCATCGCAGTGTAAAATATGTCACTTCCTGTTGCCAATAGGTGGCGCTATGACTATAACTGAATATGGGCATGTCAATCTGTTCATGTTAGGAGACTCATCAAACATGTGAAGTTTGGGGCAGATTGGTCATTGTATGTCTGAGTTATAGCAACTTCCTGTTTCATGGCGAATCATCGAAATTCGCCAGGCCGCCACGGACACACCCATTAACGAAAACTCAAAAGCTTCGCAATTTAACATCGCAAAGGCCTTCAGATTAGGCATACCAAATTTGGTGTTGATCTGAATGAATCTCTAGGAGGAGTTCGTTAAAATACAACGCATGGAAATGACAAAAATGACACAAAATTTGCTCATAATATTAGTAATAACCGACTTCCTGTTGGGTTTCGGATTTTGCTCCAAGAGACTTTTTTGTAGGTATTGGAGAGTTACATGTGTATACCGATTTTCATACATGTACATGAAACGTAGCTCGAGGCGCACACCGTTGAACGTGTATAGGTGGCGCTGTTGAGCCATTTTGCCACACCCACTTCTGAAACCCATATCAGACGTAAATTTTCGCCAGTTCTGAGGTGTGTGCAAAGTTTCATGACTTTTCGAGCATGTTTAGGCCCTCAAAAATGCGATTCATTTTGGAGAAGAAGAATAATAATAATAATTAAAGCTGCAAGCAGCGATGAACGGGCCCTCGCACCCGGGCTCACCGCCATCGTGTGGCTTTAGTAAAAAGGTGAACGTTGAGAAATATGCATTTAATGTCCTAAATATAAGTGGAATATATCAAAGTATATCCCATATATGTGCTAATCTTACCGTTGCCAGCAGGTGGCGCTATCATTATAATGGAATATTGGCCTTCAGATGTGTTCAGGGCAGGACTTTTATCGAACATGTGAGGTTTGGGGAGGATAGGACATTTTATGCTTGAGTTACAACAACTTCTCTTGCTGTGGCAAGACATCAAATTTTGTCATGGCGCCATGGAAACGGCCTTTAACAAAAACTCAAGATCTCCAAAAGTTAACATTGCACAGGCCTTTAGATTAGATTAACCACAAAATATATGTTAATCTCAAAAAAATTATAGAAGTAGTTTGTCGCAGCGTAAAACATGTCACTTCCTGTTGCCAATAGGTGGCGCTATGACTATAACTGAATGTGGGCATGTAGATCTGTTAAGGGCAGAAGTTTTATCTAACATGTGAAGTTTGGGGCAGATTGGACATTGTATGTCTGAGTTACAGCAACTTCCTTTTTCATGGCGAAACATCGAAATTTGTCAGGCCGCCATGGACACGCCCTTTAACGAAATCTAAAGATCTTCGCAATTTAACATCGCAAAGGGCTTAAGATTACACTGACCAGGTTTGGTGTTGATCTGAATAAATCTTTAGGAGGAGTTCGTTAAAGTACAACCCCTGAAAATGGCAAAAACAACGCCAATTTTGCAGAGAAAATTCTAAATAATCGACTTCCTGTTGGGATTCGGATTTCGTACCAAGAGACTTTTTTGTAGGTATTGGTGTGTTACATGTGTATACCGATTTTTGTATATGTACATGAAACATAGCTCGAGGCGCACTCTGTTGAAAGTGTATAGGTGGCGCTATAGAGCCATTTTGCCACACCTGATGGAATTTTGGCCTTCAGATGTGTTCAGGCCAGGACTCTTATCACACATGTGCAGTTTGGGGAAGATCGGACATTTTATGCCTGAGTTATAACATCTTTTATTCCCATGGCGAGACATCGAACTTCGTGATGGCGCCATGGACACGCCTTTTAACGAAAACTCAAGATCTTCACAACTAAACATCGCACAGGCCTTTAGATTAGACTGACCACAAAAAATACATTGATGTCATCAAATTTCTAGGAGTAGTTCATCGCAGTGTAAAATATGTCACTTCCTGTTGCCAGTAGGTGGCGCTATGACTATAACTGAATATGGGCATGTCAATCTGTTCAGGTCAGGAGTCTCATCAAACATGTGAAGTTTGGGGCAGATTGGTCATTGTATGTCTGAGTTATAGCAACTTCATTTTTCATGGCGAATCATCGAAATTCGCCAGGCCGCCACGGACACGCCCATTAACGAAAACTCAAAAGCTTCGCAATTTAACATCGCAAAGGCCTTCAGATTAGGCATACCAAATTTGGTGTTGATCTGAATGAATCTCTAGGAGGAGTTCGTTAAAATACAACGCATGGAAATGACAAAAATGACACAAAATTTGCTCATAATATTAGTAATAACCGACTTCCTGTTGGGTTTCGGATTTTGCTCCAAGAGACTTTTTTGTAGGTGTTGGAGAGTTACATGTGTATACCGATTTTCATACATGTACATGAAACGTAGCTCGAGGCGCACACCGTTGAACGTGTATAGGTGGCGCTGTTGAGCCATTTTGCCACACCCACTTCTGAAACCCATATCAGACGTAAATTTTCGCCAGTTCTGAGGTGTGTGCAAAGTTTCATGACTTTTCGAGCATGTTTAGGCCCTCAAAAATGCGATTCATTTTGGAGAAGAAGAATAATAATAATAATAATAATAATAATAATAATAATAATAATAATAAACGGAGCAATTCCAAGAGGGTCCTCACACCATCGGTGCTCGGGCCCTAATAATAATAATAAATATAGCTGCAAGCAGCGATGGCGGGCTCAAGCCACCAATGCCATCACCACCCCGGTGGCATCAGGTAAACTGTGTCCAGTGGGCACATGCATTCACAATATCCCTCTGGCAGTGAGGTTTTAAATGATATGGCGGTTAAAGGGTTAAGCCGAATCATCTAGACTTTAAAATCACATTCACAGAACAATATATATATATATATATATATATATATATATATATAAATATATATATATATATATATATATATATATATATATTTAGTAACACTTTACAATAAGATTTCATTTATAAACATTATGTTAACATGAACAATATTTATATAGCATTCATTTATGTCAGTTAATATTCCAAACTTAAACATTAAAACATTGTTTTATTGTGATTTTTTCCAAGCACATTTTACCAATTCCAAACCATATCAATCTTAATAACTACCATTATTTTTTATTTAATCATTTATGAGTGCTATACAATAGTCCAGGAAAGCTGGAAGAGAAAAACTCCTTATATTCATGTGTGCAGAATCATTAGGCATGTTTTCTTTTACAGATGAAATGCGCTAAAAAAGAGTTTTAACTCAAACTGTTTAAACTCAAAGTCGAAAATTATGAAATACCCATGAGAAATATCAAACACAAATGCAATACAGAAATGGATAAGTTAAGACTTGACCATTGTACAAAAATGCTGACTGGGTCATGAAGTCAGAAAAGAAGAAGAAAAAAAAAACAGGTCAAGAAGAACTGACAAAAATAATTGATAAATAATTAGGAATTAATGTGAAGATTAATTTTTAGTCAATTCTGCAAGACAGACTTTCAGGAAAGGAGGTGGAATAAAAATGAGCTCCTAAATCTTAATCCCGGATTCTGGAAGATATATTCTTCAAACCATCGGACAAGAGGAGGTGGTGCTGGTCCTTCACAAGTCACTCTAATCTGTTCATAAAGCCTATATATAAAGTCTTAATATATAGTTTTCACAATACTTCATGGTATTCTAATTAAATCATTTTTTGGAATCTTTGATTTCTCAGAACCTAACACATTGTAATTCTGAGACTCCAGGAAAGTGGCAGTTCTGTAAAATGTTGGCACTGGAGACTAAATGCTCCCTGATAGTTTCACACCTAATTCACTTAACACACACACACACACACACACACAACACACACACACACACACATTACCCACAGTGACAGAGGGACAGAGTGACATCAGATGTTTGATAGTTTTTTAATTTTCTATCATCCATATAGTGTTGTATAGTCATGAAACCATGCATATTTCCTCAGAATGACTTGTCTTCTATGTGTACATTTTTTTTGAAGCGTTTAGAAGCTGCACTTAAAAAAATAAAAGACATTTACTGGTTACTTTTTTACTGTTATTTCAAAAAATCACCACGACAAAACCATTCAAGCCATTCAAAATTCATCCGCACCTGTACTGTAAGATAAATTCTTTAAACAGTGGTAAAAGAGGATGTGGTGCTGAACCTTCAAGAGTCACTCAAAACGTATCTGTCCATAAGGCCTATAAAGAATTATTCTTAATATACAGCTCACAATACTTCAGCTTCTTATTCTAATTAAGTGAGGGTAATTTTATCAGTAAAATGCATAAAATTAATATTATTTTTCTTTGAAAGATTTCTATAAATGATTTAAATCATACTTGTTTCTACAATAATTATTTAAAAGTGATCCTATAGCTCCATCTGGTGGCCATTATTGGTACTAAGAATTGCAAGCTTGATTTATATGTTATGATAGTTTTAATTCTATGCTGGCTCTTGAAAATGATAAAGCTATGAAACTTACTGTGCTTCCTTCAAATGATGATTTCTAGGTATATAAAACATTATGAAGATATAGTAAAATAACTATTGTATTTTTTATGTTACTTTAATAAATCGCTATGGCCCACACCATTTAAGGTATCCTAAACCCATTCGAAATTTAACATCTTCAGTATATTGGCTTCATGTTAAAAAAAGTTTGGTGTGAACTACTTTTGTCTTCTTGGAGGAGAATGAATTCATTTACAGGCTGAGTTTATCATAAATCCACAATAACATTTCTGAGTTCTGTATCAATCTGTGTTGTTGTTTGTTTATTTTAATTTTTTTATTTTTCATAGGAAGATAACTGACCCTTTACTCTCCTTTTTAATAAATGTGCTTATAAACCAAGAACAAGCTATTTATAGCTGTATTTATAAACTGCTTACTACTGACTATTAATATTGGGACAAGGTTTTATGAAGCATGGACTGACTATTTACAAATGAGTGCAGTTATTATAAAGTGTTATCAATGCATTTGCTAATGTTAACAAATTAAATATTATTTTACAGTGTTATCAAATCCCTTAAATGATTTGTAAGTGTTTTGTAATGATTTTATTGACCTATAAGCATTTGTGAAAGTTCTGCTTGCATTACAGCTTAGTCTTGATCTGTGAGCTGAACAGATTTACTGTTACATCCATGAGATTATGTAAATTCAAATAAACATCATGTCACAGGATGTCAGAGGTCAGTATCAAATTAGTTTGAAATTATTATTTGCAGCACAAATAAGGTTTTTTAGGATTTTTAAAAATCCCTAAAACTGTCAGAAAAGGATAAGGCCCAAGATTTCTATGTGAGTGGCTAAATTTGTTTGTTTTTATAACTATAATGCATAAACTATGAAACTATACAAAATGCATAAAAAAGTACAAGTTATTCTTTTCCAATGTTTTTTTTTTTTATTTAATTTTTTTTTTTTTTTTTTTTTTTTTTTTGGATTTACATTTTAAAAAATTAGCCTATGGCTATCATTCTAAACAGCTTGAATAAAACCTGTCAATATTTATTATAGACCACTGTAACTGTGTATAATCTAACAAACAAGTTTATTATGAAAATAAAAGCGTGTACACCAGATAAATTGCACGATAAAGAAATGGCTAACAATAGTATAATAGAGCATGTTTTAGGTTTTTAGGCGTTTAAATACGTACACACATTAAAAAAGCAGCCAAGATGAATGAGTTTAATTTTTTATATAGATTAAAATTGAAGACAGAAGCAGCTGGTATATGCGGTCACTTAATATTCAAATCCAGTAGATCCACTTCAGATATATTTCTCAACAGTTTATGTTCACGTGGCTGTTTTCGTTTATATTAGCCAAGCTATTATGTATTTTGAAATAATCTTGTCCGTGATGTGTTCGTTCTTCCGACGAAAGGCAGAATCCTGCAGCTCGAGAGATATATGTTATTCTGCCAGTCGCGCTTTCAAATAGTCTTGCGCACATAAACGGGTCACAAACACCTGCATTTAGCTCTTGATGTGTTACAATGGGTTTATTGTGTGCATTTGTGGTAATGTTTTATTTAAAAAAGCTCTTAAACAAGAATAAATTCGTTTGTTTTGAGCTCGACACTGTAAGCGCTGATCGGAGGCGTGATTTCAGATAGGCAGCCGCAAATATTTAATTTTCACACAAACAGTTCAAAAACATCTGAATTTAGCTCTTGGTGTGTTCTAATTGGTGAATTGTGTGATATCGCTGCAATACTTTATTTTGAATAGCTATAAAACAAGAATAAACTCGTTTTTTCTGAGCTCATCATTCCACACGCTCCTGCTCAGAGCGGTGATTCATCTCTCGTGTTTCTCACGTATCACTGACCACACATCCATTATTAATGAGCCCTGACCTGATAATAATCATATATGTTGGTTTAGCTTGTCAGTGTGAATTAAATCCAAGTATTTATTTGTATTTTAACCGATTTAAAATCGAAACCAAAAGACAGTCTCCTCCCTTTTTTAGTTCGGTAACTGCACCTGTAGGGGCGCTATTTCTCTCAGACAATGGAAGTCTAAGCACACACACTCAAACAGAGGGACAGAGTGATATGAGATGTCATACAGTTTTTTAATTTTCTGTTATCCATACAGTGTTGTAAAGTCATGAAACTATGCATATTTACTCAGAATAACTTTTTTTCTGTATGAAAAAAGGTTTTGAAGTGTTTAGAATTTAAAAATGCAGGAAAATTAATAATTCCATCTTTATTGTCATTTTAAAAAATCACCACGACAAAACCATCCAAGCTATCCAAAACCCATTCACAATTTAAGTTCCTCAATGTTTTTTCAACATGTAGACCAAGTTTGGTGTGTATAGTGTTACTCTCCTCTGAGCAGTATGCATTAATTCACAGCGAAATGTAAAAAACAATCCACATTCAAATCAAAATAGCCGACTTCCTGTTGGTCGTAGCTGATGACTGTGAATTAGAAAGTTGTCCGTCTTGATAAGAACAATTTTTGTACTGAGTTTGGTGTCTGTAGCTAAAACTAACCCCCCCACTTTTGACAAAAGGTGGCGCTATAGAGTGCCTCTTCCACGCCCTCTTATGAACTTTTGCCAGTGTCTAGCTGTCACTAATACTGATATGTGTTCTGAGTTTGATGAAATTCTAAGTATTTTATATGCCTCAAAATCACCTGAGAAGTATTCCAGTTTGACATGTTGCCACGGCAACAATTTTTTAGATATCAATATCCCCCTTGCAGATTTATATCGGCTGTGTTTTAACATTATTCTGATGAAGTTTGAAGCAAATCGAGTAAAAATAAGATGCTGAATTCAAAGCATTTTGAAAATGACACACTTCCTGCTGCCAGTTGGTGGCGCTATAACTTTGACTCCTAATAGTCACATATATGCGATCGACATCATACAATGAATAATCTGATGAAGTTTGTTTAAAATTAGGAAATGTATGTGGATGGTATTAGACACTTTCTGTTTCTCAATTCTCGCCATAAATTCAACGCCTCGCTACGAGCAAACCGTTCGAGATATCAAAAATCCCCTGGCAATTTTTCATCCCCAATGTCTTGAGATCATGTTGACCGAGTTTGGTGGCAATCGAGTAAAAAACCTATGACAAGTATATCAAATTCCAGAGCATGCGCTTTTTACATAACTCTAAATAGCTGACTTCCTGTTGGGCGGAGCCTATGACATGCAATACGCAAGTTGTTCGGCACGATGAGATCTATATGTGTACTGAGTTTCATATTAATACGTGCAAGTATGTGTGAGCTATACATCAACATTTATGACTGTGTTCCAGGGGGCGCTGTAGAGCCCCTGTGCCACGCCCGTGTCCCAGCCTCTGCAGGCTCCTAAAGGCCACAGACTCCAAATTGTGCGCAAACTTTCAAGAGTTTTTGAGTATGTTAAGGACTCCAAAAGCCCCCACAACTTTGACGACAAATATGAATAATAAACCCCAAATAGCCAACTTCCTGTTGGGCGGAGCCTATGATATGCAATACGAAAGTTGTTTGTATTGATGAGTTCTATATGTTTACCGAGTTTCGTACGTCTACGTGCAAGTATGTATGATATATGGCCCTCCATATTCCAGGGGGCGCTGTAGAGCCCCTGTGCCACGCCCGTGTATCAGTCTCTGCCCGGCCCTAATGGCCGCAGGTTCTAATGTGTGTGCCAATTTTCAAGACTTTTTAAGCATGTTAAGGGCCCCAAAAGCCCCCGAAACCTTGAAGAAAAATAATAATAATAAATAATAATAATAATAATAATAATAATAATAACAAATAATCCTAAGGAAAACAATAGGGCTCTCGCCCTCCAGGCTTGAGCCCTAATAAATAATTAAAGCTGCAAGCAGCGATGAACGGGCCCTCGCACCCGGGCTCACCGCCATCGTGTGTCTTTAGTAAAAAGGTGAACGTTGAGAAATATGCATTTAAACTCATAAATATAAGTGCAATATATCAAAGTTTATTCCATATGTGTGCCAATCTTCCTGTTGCCAGCAGGTGGCGCTATCGTTATAATGGAATATTGGCCTTCAGATGTGTTCAAGCCAGGACCCTTATCACACATGTGAAGTTTGGGCAAGATCGGACATTTTATGCCTGAGTTATAACATCTTTTATTCCCATGGCGAGACATCGAACTTCGTCATGGCGACATGGACATGCCTTTTAACAAAAACTCTAGATCTTCACAACTAAACATCACACAGGTCTTTAGATTAGACTGACCACAAAAAAGACATTGATGTCATAAAATTTCTAGGAGTAGTTTGTCACAGTGTAAAATATGTCACTTCCAGTTGCCAATAGGTGGCGCTATGACTATAACTGAATATTGGCATGTAGATCTGTTCAGGTGTAGAGTCTTATCAAAAATGTGAAGTTTGGGGCGGATTGGACATTGTATGTGTGAGTTATAGCACCATCATTTTTCATGGCGAATCATCGAAATTTGTCAGGTCGCCATTGACACGCCCTTTAACGAAACCTCAATTCCTTCGCAATTTAACATGGCAAAGGGCTTTAGATTACACTGACCAAGTTTGGTGTTGATCTGAATAAATCTCTAGGAGGAGTTCGTTAAAATACAACCCCTGAAAATGACAAAAACAACACCAATTTTGCAGGGAAAATTAAAAATAACCGACTTCCTGTTGGGATTCGGGTTTCGTACCAAGATACTTTTTTGTAGCTATTGGTGTGTTACATATGTTTACCGATTTTCGTACATGTATATGACATGTAGCTCGAGGCACACTCCATTGAAAATGTATAGGTGGCGCTATCGAGCCATTTTGCCACACCCAATGGAATATTAGCCTCCAGATGTGTTCAGGTCAGTACTCTTATCAAACATTTGAAGTTTGGGCAAGATCTGATATTTTATGACTGAGTTACAACAACTTCTACTCCCATGGCGAGACATCGAACTTTGACATGGCGCCATGGACACGCCCTTTAACGAAAACTCAAGATCTTCTCAATTTAACATCGGACAGGCCTTTAGATTAGACTGACGACAAAAAAGACATTGATGTCAAAAATTTCTAGGAGTAGTTTGTCACAGCGTAAAATATGTCACTTCCTGTTGCCAATAGGTGGCGCTATGACTATAACTGAATATTGGCATGTAGATCTGATCAAGTGAAGAGTCTTATCAAAAATGTGAAGTTTGGGGCGGATTGGACATTGTATGTGTGAGTTATAGCACCATCATTTTTCATGGCGAATCATCGAAATTTGTCAGGCCGCCATGGACACGCCCTTTAACGAAACCTCAATTCCTTCGCAATTTAACATGGCAAAGGGCTTTAGATTACACTGACCAAGTTTGGTGTTGATCTGAATAAATCTCTAGGAGGAGTTCGTTAAAATACCACCCCTGAAAATTACAAAAACAACAACAATTTTGCAGGGAAAATTAAAAATAACCGACTTCCTGTTGGGATTCGGGTTTCGTACCAAGAGACTTTTTTGTAGCTATTGGTGTGTTACATATGTTTACCGATTTTCGTACATGTATATGACATGTAGCTCGAGGCGCACTCCATTGAAAATGTATAGGTGGCGCTATCGAGCCATTTTGCCACACCCAATGGAATATTAGCCTCCAGATGTGTTCAGGTCAGTACTCTTATCAAACATTTGAAGTTTGGGCAAGATCTGATATTTTATGACTGAGTTACAACAACTTCTACTCCCATGGCGAGACATCGAACTTTGACATGGCGCCATGGACACGCCCTTTAACGAAAACTCAAGATCTTCTCAATTTAACATCGTACAGGCCTTTAGATTAGACTGACGACAAAAAAGACATTGATGTCAAAAATTTCTAGGAGTAGTTTGTCGCAGCGTAAAATATGTCACTTCCTGTTGCCAATAGGTGGCGCTATGACTATAACTGAATATGGTCATGTCAAACTGTTCAGGACAGGAGTCTCATCAAACATGTGAAGTTTGGGGCAGATTGGTCATTGTATGTCTGAGTTATAGCAACTTCCTGTTTCATGGCGAATCATCGAAATTCGCCAGGCCGCCACACACAGGCCCTTCAACGAAAACTCAAAAGCTTCGCAATTTAACATCGCAAAGGCCTTTAGATTAGGCATACCAAATTTGGTGTTGATCTGAATTAATCTCTAGGAGGAGTTCGTTAAAATACAACGCATGGAAATGACAAAAATGACACAAAATTTGCTCATAATATTAGAAATAACCGACTTCCTGTTGGGTTTCGGTTTTTGCTCCAAGAGACTTTTTTGTAGGTATCGGAGAGTTACATGTGTATACCGATTTTCATACATGTACATGAAACGTAGCTCGAGGCGCACACCGTTGAACGTGTATAGGTGGCGCTGTTGAGCCATTTTGCCACACCCACTTCTGAAACCCATATCAGACGTAAATTTTCGCCAGTTCTGAGGTGTGTGCAAAGTTTCATGACTTTTCGAGCATGTTTAGGCCCTCAAAAATGCGATTCATCTTAGAGAAGAATAATAATAATAATTAAAGCTGCAAGCAGCGATGAACGGGCCCTCGCACCCGGGCTCACCGCCATCGTGTGGCTTTAGTAAAAAGGTGAACGTTGAGAAATATGCATTTAATGTCCTAAATATAAGTGGAATATATCAAAGTATATCCCATATATGTGCCAATCTTACTGTTGCCAGCAGGTGGCGCTATCATTATAATGGAATATTGGCCTTCAGATGTGTTCAGGCCAGGACTCTTATCAAACTTGTGAAGTTTGGGGAAGATTGAACATTTTATGCTTGAGTTACAACAACTTCTCTTGCTGTGGCAAGACATCAAATTTTGTCATGGCACCATGGAAACGCCCTTTAACAAAAACTCAAGATCTCCAAAAGTTGACATCGCACAGGCCTTTAGATTAGACTGACCACAAAAAAGACATTGATGTCAAAAAATTTCTAGGAGTAGTTTGTCACAGCGTAAAACATATCACTTCCTGTTGCCAATAGGTGGCGCTATGACTATAACTGAATGTGGGCATGTAGATCTGTTAAGGGCAGAAGTTTTATCTAACATGTGAAGTTTGGGGCAGATTGGACATTGTATGTCTGAGTTACGGCAACTTCCTTTTTCATGGCGAAACATCGAAATTTGTCAGGCCACCATGGACACGCCCTTTAACGAAATCGAAAGATCTTCGCAATTTAACATCGCAAAGGGCTTAAGATTACACTGACCAGGTTTGGTGTTGATCTGAATAAATCTCTAGGAGGAGTTCGTTAAAGTACAACCCCTGAAAATGGCAAAAACAACGCCAATATTGCAGAGAAAATTCTAAATAACCGACTTCCTGTTGGGATTCGGATTTCGTACCAAGAGACTTTTTTGTAGGTATTGGTGTGTTACATGTGTATACCGATTTTTGTACATGTACGTGAAACATAGCTTGAGGCGCACTCTGTTGAAAGTGTATAGGTGGCGCTATCGAGCCATTTTGCCAAACCTGATGGAATTTTGGCCTTCAGATGTGTTCAGGCCAGGACTCTTATCACACATGTGAAGTTTGGGGAAGATCGGACATTTTATGCCTGAGTTATAACATCTTTTATTCCTATGGCGAGACATCGAACTTCGTGACGGCGCCATGGACACGCCTTTTAACGAAAACTCAAGATCTTCACAACTTAACATCGCACAGGCCTTTAGATTAGACTGACCACAAAAAATACATTGATGTCATAAAATTTATAGGAGTAGTTCATCGCAGTGTAAAATATGTCACTTCCTGTTGCCAATAGGTGGCGCTATGACTATAACTGAATATGGGCATGTCAATCTGTTCAGGTCAGGAGACTCATCAAACATGTGAAGTTTGGGGCAGATTGGTCATTGTATGTCTGAGTTATAGCAACTTCCTGTTTCATGGCGAATCATCTAATTCGCCAGGCCGCCATGGACACGCCCATTAACGAAAACTCAAAAGCTTCGCAATTTAACATCGCAAAGGCCTTCAGATTAGGCATACCAAATTTGGTGTTGATCTGAATGAATCTCTAGGAGGAGTTCGTTAAAATACAACGCATGGAAATGACAAAAATGACACAAAATTTGCTCATAATATTAGTAATAACCGACTTCCTGTTGGGTTTCGGATTTTGCTCCAAGAGACTTTTTTGTAGGTATTGGAGAGTTACATGTGTATACCGATTTTCATACATGTACATGAAACGTAGCTCGAGGCGCACACCGTTGAACGTGTATAGGTGGCGCTGTTGAGCCATTTTGCCACACCCACTTCTGAAACCCATATCAGACGTAAATTTTCGCCAGTTCTGAGGTGTGTGCAAAGTTTCATGACTTTTCGAGCATGTTTAGGCCCTCAAAAATCCGATTCATTTTGGAGAAGAAGAAGAATAATAATAATAATAATAATAATAATAATAATAATAAACGGAGCAATTCCAAGAGGGTCCTCACACCATCGGTGCTCGGGCCCTAATTAAAGCTGCAAGCAGCGATGAACGGGCCCTCGCACCCGGGCTACCCGCCAGCGAGTGGCATTAGTAAAAAGGTGAACAGCGAGAATTATGCATTTAAAGTCATAAATATAATTGGAATATATCAAATTATATTCCATATATGTTCCAATCTTCCTGTTGCCAGCAGGTGGTGCTATCATTTTAATGGAATATTGGCCTTCAGATGTGTTTAGGGAAGGACTCTTATCGAATATGTGAAGTATCGGGAAGATCGAAGATTTTATGCCTGAGTTACAACAACTTCTCTTGCTGTGGCGAGACATCAAATTGTGCCAAGGCGTTATGGACACGCCCTTTAACAAAAACTCAAGATCTCCATAATTTAACATTGCACAGGCCTTTAGATTAGACTGACCACAAAAAAATTACATTTCTGTCAAAAGATTTCTAGGAGTAGCTTGTGGCAGCATAAAACATGTCACTTCCTGTTGCCAGCAGGTGGCGCTATGACTATAACTGAATATGGGCATGTAGATCTGTTAAGGGCAGAAGTCTTATCTAACATGTGAAGTTTGGGGCAGATTGGACATTGTATGTCTGAGTTACAGCAACTTCCTTTTTCATGGTGAAACATCGTAATTTGTCAGGCCGTCATGGACACGCCCTTTATCGAAACCTCAAGATCTTCGCAATTTAACATTGCAAAGGTCTTTAGATTTAACTGACCAAGTTTGGTGTTGATCGGAATAAATTTCTAGGAGGAGTTCGTTAAAGAACAACCCCTGAAAATGGCAAAAAAAACGCCAATTTTGCAGAGAAAATTCTAAATAACCGACTTCCTGTTGGGATTCGGATTTCGTACCAAGAGACTTTTTTGTAGGTATTGGTGTGTTACATGTGTGTACTGATTTTTGTAAATGCATGTGAAACATAGCTCGAGGTGCACTCCGTTGAAAATGTATAGGTGGCGCTATGGAGCCATTTCGCCACACCCAATGGAATATTGGCCTTCAGTTGTGTTCAGGCCAGGACTCTTATCAAACATGTGAAGTTTGGGGAAGATCAGACATTTTATGCCTGAGTTACAAATTTTATTCTCATGGCGAGACATCAAACTTTGTCACGTCGCCAAGGACACACCCTTTATCGAAAACTCAAGATAATCACAATTCACTATCGCAAAGGCCTTTAGATTAAACTGACCATAACACAATTTAGATTTTATTAGATTTCTAGGAGTAATTCATTGCAGCGTAAGGCATTCACTTCCTGTTGCCAGCAGGTGGCGCTATGACTATAACTAAATTTGGGAATGTTGATCTGTTCAGGTCAGGAGTCTTATCAAACATGTGAAGTTTGGTGCAGATTGGACATTTTATGTCTAAGTTATAGCAACTTCATTTTTCATGGCGAAACATCGAAATTCGCCAAGCCGCCACAGACACGCCCTCAAACGAAAACTCTAGATCTTCGCAATTTAACATCGCAAAGGCCTTTAGATTACACTGACAAACTTTGGTGTTGATCTGAATAAATCTCTAGGAGGAGTTCGTTAAAGTACAACCTCCGGAAATGGCAAAAATGACAAAATTTTGGATGAGAAAAAAAATAATAACTGACTTCCTGTTGGAATTTGGATTTCGTACCAAGAGACTTTTTTGTAGATATTGGTGTGTTACATGTGTGTACCGATTTTCATACAAGTACGTGAAACGTAGCTCAAGATGCACTTCGTTGAAAATTTATAGGTGGCGCTGTCGAGCCATTTTGCCACACCCACCTTAGCAAACCATTGCATACCTAATATTTTTCCAGCTCTGACGTGTGTGCCAAGTTTCATGACTTTTCGAGAAAGTTTCAGAAAAATAATAATACTAATAATAATAATAAATATAGCTGCAAGCAGCGATGGCGGGCTCAAGCCACCAATGCCATCGCCACCCCGGTGGCATCAGGTAAACTGTGCCCAGCGGGCACATGCATTCACAATATCCCTCTGGCAGTGAAGTTTTAAGGGATATGGCAGTTAAAGGGTTAATCCGAATCATCTAGCCTTTAAAATCACATTCACAGAACTATATATATATATATATATATATATATATATATATATATATATATATATATATATATATATAACTTTAGTAACACTTTACAATAAGATTTCATTTATAAACATTATGTTAACATGAATAATATTTATATAGAATTCATTCATGTCAGTTAATATAGAATAAATTCGTTTGTTTTGAACTTGTGACACTGTGCGCGCTGATCGGAGGCAGTGATTTCAGATAGGCAGCCGCGAATATTTCATTTTCACACAAACAGTTCAAAAACAACTGAATGTAGCTCCTGGTGTGTTCTAATTGGTGAATTGTGTAATATCGCTTTAATGTTTTAATTTTAAAAGCTATAAAACAAGAATAAACTCGTTTTTTCTGAGCTCATCATTCCACACGCTCCTGCTCAGAGCGTGATTCATCTCTCGTGTTTCTCACGTATCACTGACCACACATCAATTATTAATGAGCCCTGACCTGGTAATAATCATATATGTTGGTTTAGCTTGTCAGTGTGAATTAAATCTAAGTATTTATTTGTATTTTAACCGATTTAAAAATGAAACTAAAAGAGAGTCTCCTCCCTTTCAGTCGAATTTCCCTTTCAGGAATTGCACCTGTAGGGGCGCATTTTCTCTCAGACAATGTAAGTCTCAGCACATAATACTCAAACAGATGGACAGAGTGAGATGAGATGTCTGACAGTTTTTTAATTTTCTGTTATCCATACAGTGTTGTAAAGTCGTGAAACTATCCATATTTACTCAGAATGACTTTTTTTCTGTATGAAAAAAGGTTTTGAAGTGTTTGGAATTTAAAAATGCAGGACAATTAATAATTCCATTTTTACTGTCATTTAAAAAAATCTCCACGACAAAACCGTTCAAGCTATCCAAAATCCTTTGGCAATTTAAGTTGTTTAAAATGTTTTGGCATCATGTAGACAAAGTTTGGTGTGTATAGTGTTACTCTCCTCTGAGCAGTATGCATTAATTCACAGCTAAATGTAAAAAAAAAATCCACATTCAAATCAAAATAGCTGACTTCCTGTTGATCGTAGCTGATGACTGTGAATTAGAAAGTTGTCCGTCTTGATAAGAACAATTTTTGTACCGAGTTTGGTATCTGTAGCTAAAACTAACCCCCCCACTTTTGACAAAAGGTGGCGCTATAGAGTGCCTCTTCCACGCCCTCTTATGAACTTTTGCCAGTGTCTAGTTATCATAAATACTGATATGTGTTCTGAATTTCATGAAATTCTAAGTATGTTATATGCCTTAAAATCACCTGAGAAGTATTCAAGTTTGACATGTTGCCACGGCAACAATATTTTTAGATATCAATATCCCCCTAGCAGATTAATATAGGCTGTGTTTTAACATTATTCTGATGAAGTTTGAAGCAAATCGAGTAAAAATAAGATGCTGAATACAAAGCATTTTGAAAATGACACACTTCCTGCTGCCAGTTGGTGGCGCTATAACTTTGACTCCTAATAGTCACATATATGCGATCGACATCATACAAAGAATAATCTGATGAAGTTTGATTAAAATCAGGAAATGTATGTGGATGGTATTAGACACTTCCTGTTTCTCATTTCTCGCCATAATTTCAACGCCTCGCCACGAGCAAACCGTTTGAGATATCAAAAATCCCCTGGCAATTTTTCATCCCCAGTGTCTTGAGATCATGTTGACCGAGTTTGGCGGCAATCGAGTAAAAAACCTATGACAAGTATTTCAAATTCCAGAGCATGCGCTTTTTACATAACTCTAAATAGCTGACTTCCTGTTGGGCGGAGCCTATGACATGCAATACGCAAGTTGTTCGGCACGATGAGATCTATATGTGTACTGAGTTTCATATTAATACGTGCAAGTATGTGTGAGCTATACATCAACATTTATGACTGTGTTCCAGGGGGCGCTGTAGAGCCCCTGTGCCACGCCCGTGTCCCAGCCTCTGCAGGCTCCTAAAGGCCACAGATTCCAAATTGTGCGCAAACTTTCAAGAGTTTTTGAGTACGTTAAGGACCCCAAAAGCCCCCACAACTTTGACGACAAATATGAATAATAAACCCCAAATAGCCAACTTCCTGTTGGGCGGAGCCTATGATATGCAATACGAAAGTTGTTTGTATTGATGAGTTCTATATGTGTACCGAGTTTCGTAAGTCTACGTGCAAGTATGTATGATATATGGCCCTCCATATTCCAGGGGGCGCTGTAGAGCCCCTGTGCCACGCCCGTGTATCAGTCTCTGCCCGGCCCTAATGGCCGCAGGTTCCAATGTGTGTGCCAATTTTCAAGACTTTTTAAGCATGTTAAGGGCCCCAAAAGCCCCCGAAACCTTGAAGAAAAATAATAATAATAAATAATAATAATAATAATAATAATAACAAATAATCCTAAGGAAAACAATAGGGCTCTCGCCCTCCAGGCTTGAGCCCTAATAATAATAGTAATAATAATAATAATAACAAATAATCCTAAGGAAAACAATAGGGCTCTCGCCCTCCAGGCTTGAGCCCTAATAAATATAGCTGCAAGCAGCGATGGCGGGCTCAAGCCACCAATGCCATCGCCACCCCGGTGGCATCAGGTAAACTGTGCCCAGCGGGCACATGCATTCACAATATCCCTCTGGCAGTGAGGTTTTAAATGATATGGCAGTTAAATGGTTAATCCGAATCATCTAGACTTTAAAATCACATTCACAGAACAATATATATATATATATATATAACTTTAGTAACACTTTACAATAAGATTTCATTTATAAACATTATGTTAACATGAACAATATTTATATAGCATTCATTCATGTCAGTTAATATTCCAAATTAAACATTAAAACATTGTTTTATTGTGATTTTTTTCCAAGCACATTTTACCAATTCCAAACCATATCAATCTTAATAACTACCATTATTTTTTATTTAATCATTTATGAGTGCTATACAATAGTCCAGGAAAGCTGGAAGAGAAAAACAGGTCAAGAAGAACTGACAAAAAGAATTGACAAAATAATTAGGAATTAATGTGAAGATTAATTTTTAGTCAATTCTGCAAGACAGACTTTCAGGAAAGGAGGTGGAATAAAAATGAGCTCCTAAATCTTAATCCCGGATTCTGGAAGATATATTCCTCAAACCATCGGACAAGAGGAGGTGGTGCTGGTCCTTCACGAGTCACTCTAATCTGTTAATTAAGCCTATATATAAAGTCTTAATATATAGTATTTCACAATACTTCATAGTATTCTAATTAAATAATTTTTTGGAATCTTAGATCTCTCAGAACCTGGCACATTGTAATTCTGAGACTCCAGGAAAGTGGCAGTTCTGTAAAATGTTGGCGCTGGAGACTAAATGCTCCCTGATAGTTTCACACCTAATTCACTTAACACACACACAAACACACACACACACACACACACACATTAACCACAGTGACAGAGGGACAGAGTGACATCAGATGTATGATAGTTTTTTAATTTTCTATCATCCATATAATGTTGTATAGTCATGGAACTATGCATATTTCCTCAGAATGACTTGTCTGCTATGTGTACATTTTTTTGAAGTGTTTAGAAGCTGCACTTTAAAAAAATAAAAGACATTTACTGGTTACTTTTTTACTGTTATTTCAAAAAATCACCACGCAAAATCATTCAAGCTATCCAAAATTCATTCACACCTGTTCTGTAAGATAAATTCTTTAAACAGTGGTAAAAGAGGATGTGGTGCTGAACCTTCAAGAGTCACTCAAAACGTATCTGTCCATAAAGCTTATAAAGAATTATTCTTAATATACAGTTCACAATACTTCAGCTTGTTATTCTAATTAAGTGAGGGTCATTTTATCAGTAAAATACATAAAATACATATTATTTTTCTTTGAAAGATTTCTATAAATGATTTAAATCATACTTGTTTTACAATAATTATTTAAAAGTAATCCTATAGCTCCATCTGGTGGTCATTATTGGAACTAAGAATTGCAAGCTTGATTTATAAGTTATGATAGTTTTAATTTTATGCTGGCTCTTGAAAATGATAAAGCTATGAAACTTACTGTGCTTCCTTCAAATGATGACTTCTACGTATATAAAAAATTATGAAGAGTTGGAATTAAAAATTTTAAAGATATAGTAAAATAACGATTGTATTTTTTTATGTTACTTTAATAAATCGCTATGGCCACACCATTTAAGCTATCCTAAACCCATTCGCAATTTAACATCTTCAGTATATTAGCTTCATGTTAAAAAAGTTTGCTGTGAACTTGTGTCTTCTTGGAGGAGTATGAATTCATTTACAGGCTGATTTTATCATAAATCCACAATAAAATTTCTGAGTTCTGTATCAATCTGTGTTGTTGTTTGTTTGTTTTTTTTTTTTATTTTTTTCATAGGAAGATAACTGACCCTTTACTCTCCTTTTTAATAAATGTGCTTATAACCCAAGAACAAGCTTTTTATAGCTGTATTTATAAACTGCTTACTACTGACTATTAATATTGGGACAAGGCTTTATAAAGCATGAACTGAATATTTACTGTTTGAGTTTGAAATTATTATTTGCAGCACAAATAAGGTTTTTTAGGATTTTTAAAAATCCCTAAAACTGTCAGAAAAGGATAAGGCCTATAAGATTTTATGTGAGTGGCTAAATTTATTTGTTTTTATAACTATAATGCATAAACTATGAAATTATACAAAATGTATAAAAATGTACAACAGTTATTCTTTTCCAATGTTTTTTATTTATTTATTTATTTAATTTTTTTTATTTTATTTACATTTCAAAACATTTGCCTACTGCAATCATTCTAAACAGCTTGAATAAAACCTGTTAATATTTATTATAGACCACTGTAACTGTGTATAATCTAACAAACAAGTTTATTATGAAAATAAAAGTGTACACCAGATAAATTGGACGATAAAGAAATTGCTAACAATAGTATAATAGAGCATGTTTTAGGTTTTTAGGCGTTTAGATGCAGAAATGGACAAATCAAATGTAAAATAAAATGTAATTGATTTAATTAAATATAGATTAATTCTTGTTAGAGCAAAATAATAAATAAATAAATAAATAAATAAATAAATACGTACACACATTAAAAAAAGCAGCCAAGATGAATGAGTTTCATTTTTTATATGGATCAAAATTGAAGACAGAAGCAGCTGGTATATGCGGTCACTTAATATTAAAATCCAGTAGATCCATTTCAGATTTATTTCTCAACAGTTTATGTTCACGTGGCTGTTTTCGTTTATAGTCGCCAAGCTATTATGTATTTTGAAATAATCTTGTCCGTGATGTGTTCGTTCGTACGACGAAAGGCAGAATCCTGCAGCTCGAGAGATGTTATTCTGCCAGTCGCGCTTTCAAATAGTCTTGCACACTTAAACGGGTCACAAACACCTGCATTTAGCTCTTGTAGTGTTACAATGGGTTTATTGTGTGCATTTGTGGTAATATTTTATTTAAAAAAGCTCTTAAACAAGAATAAATTCGTTTGTTTTGAGCTCGACACTGTACGCGCTGATCGGAGGCGGTGGTTTCAGATAGGCAGCCGCAAATAATTCATTTTCACACAAACAGTTCAAAAACATCTGAATTTAGCTCTTGGTGTGTTCTAATTGGTTGATTGTGTGATATCGCTGTAATAATTTATTTTTAAAAGCTTTAAAACAGGAATAAATTCGTTTTTTCTGAGCTCTTTACTCCAGACGCTCGTGATCACAGCGGTGATTCATCTCTCCTATTTCTCACGTATCTCTGGCCAGAAATAATTTATCCATGAGCCCTGAACCGGTAATAATCAGATATGTTGGTTTAGCTTGTCAGTGTGAATTAAATCTAAGTATTTATTTGTATTTTTAACCGATTTAAAAGTGAAAGTAAAAGTCCGGGAATTGAACCTGTAGGGGCGCTATTTCTCTCAGACAATGGAAGTCTGAAGCACATATACTCAAACAGAGGGACAGAGTGAGATGAGATGTCTGACAGTTTTTTAATTTTCTGTTATCCATACAGTGTTGTAAAGTCGTGAAACTATCCATATTTACTCAGAATGACTTTTTTTCTGTACGAAAAAAGGTTTTGAAGTGTTTGGAATTTAAAAATGCAGGAAAATTAATAATTCCATTTTTACTGTCATTTAAAAAAATCACCACGACAAAACCGTTTAAGCTATCCAAAATCCATTGGCAATTTAAGTTGTTTAAAATGTTTTGGCATCATGTAGACAAAGTTTGGTGTGTATAGTGTTACTCTCCTCTGAGCAGTATGCATTAATTCACAGCTAAATGTAAAAAAAAATCCACATTCAAATCAAAATAGCTGACTTCCTGTTGATCGTAGCTGATGACTGTGAATTAGAAAGTTGTCCGTCTTGATAAGAAAAATTTTTGTACCGAGTTTGGTGTCTGTAGCTAAAACTAACCCCGCCACTTTTGACAAAAGGTGGCGCTATAGAGTGCCTCTTCCACGCCCTCTTATGAACTTTTGCCAGTGTCTAGTTATCATAAATACTGATATGTGTTCTGAGTTTGATGAAATTCTAAGCATGTTATATGCCTCAAAATCACCTGAGAAGTATTCCAGTTTAACATGTTGCCACGGCAACAATATTTTTAGATATCAATATCCCCCCAGCAGATTTATATCGGCTGTGTTTTAACATTATTCTGATGAAGTTTGAAGCAAATCGAGTAAAAATAAGATGCTGAATTCAAATCATTTTGAAAATGACACACTTCCTGCTGCCAGTTGGTGGCGCTATAACTTTGACTCCTAATAGTCACATATATGCGATCGACATCATACAACGAATAATCTGATGCAGTTTGATTAAAATCAGGAAATGTATGTGGATGGTATTAGACACTTCCTGTTTCTCATTTCTCGCCATAATTTCAACACCTCGCCACGAGCAAACCGTTCGAGATATCAAAAATCCCCTGGCAATTTTTCATCCCCAATGTCTTGAGATCATGTTGACCGAATTTGGTGGCAATCGGCAAAAAAACCTATGACAAGTATTTCAAATTCCAGAGCATGCGCTTTTTACATAACTCTAAATAGCTGACTTCCTGTTGGGCGGAGCCGAATGACATGCAGTACGAAAGTTGTTCAGCACGATGAGATCTATATGTGTACTGAGTTTCATATTAATACGAGCAAGTATGTGTGAGCTATACATCAACATTTATGACTGTGTTCCAGGGGGCGCCATAGAGCCCCTGTGCCACGCCCGGGTCCCAGCCTCTGCAGGCTCCTAAAGGCCACAGATTCCAAAGTGTGCGCAAATTTTCAAGAGTTTTTGAGTATGTTAAGGACCCCAAAAGCCCCCACAACTTTGATGAAAAATATGAATACTAAACCCTAAATATCCAACTTCCTGTTGGGCGGAGCCTATGACATGCAGTACAAAAGTTGTTTGGTTTGATGAGATCTACATGTGTACCGAGTTTCGTGTGTCTACGTGCAAGTATGTATGATATATGGCCCTCAGTATTCCAGGGGGCGCTGTAGAGCCCCTGTGCCACGCCCGTGTATCAGTCTCTGCCCGGCCCTAATGGCCGCAGGTTCCAATGTGTGTGCCAATTTCAAGACTTTTTAAGCATGTTAAGGGCCCCAAAAGCCCCCGAAACCTTGAAGAAAAATAATAATAAATATAGCTGCAAGCAGCGATGGCGGGCTCAAGCCACCAATGCCATCGCCACCCCGGTGGCATCAGGTAAACTGTGCCCAGCGGGCACATGCATTCACAATATCCCTCTGGCAGTGAGGTTTTAAAGGGTATGGCGGTTAAAGGGTTAATCCGAATCATCTAGACTTTAAAATCACATTCACAGAACAATATATATATATATATATATATATATATATATATATATATATATATATATTTAGTAACACTTTACAATAAGATTTCATTTATAAACATTATGTTAACATGAACAATATTTATATAGCATTCATTCATGTCATTTAATATTCCAAACTTAAACATTAAAACATTGTTTTATTGTGATTTTTTTTCCAAGCACATTTTACCAATTCCAAGCCATATCAATCTTAATAACTACCATTATTTTTTATTTAATCATTTATGAGTGCTATACAATAGTCCAGGAAAGCTGGAAGAGAAAAACTCCTTATATTCATGTGCAGAACCATTAGGCATGTTTTCTTTTACAGATGAAATGCGCTAAAAAGAGTTTTAACTCAAACGTTTTTAACTCAAAGTCGAAAATTATGAAATACCCATGAGAAATATCAAACACAAATGCAACACAGAAATGGATAAGTTAAGATTTGACCATTGTACAAAAATGCTGACTGGGTCATGAGGTCAGAAAAGAAGAAGAAAAAAAAAAAACAGGTCAAG